>NC_053490.1:51555671-51750671 GCF_905171775.1 Rana temporaria | reverse complement strand
GGATGGTGGATTGTTACGGTGTCATTTTTTGATAGCACAGAGCACTGGTGCAGCATTTTTTCGTAAAGGGACAGTCAATTGCATTAAAGATTTAGAGCTAGTGCTAGTGCTTAGTCTAAGCACTAGTTTCAGTGTGAAACGCGTCAGTAGTCAGGTTTTGTTTTATTTTGCTGTGACTTGTAGTGCTGTCCTTGAGAAAAACATGAGAAAAAGTCACATTTACTACTATAAAGTACTATTATCACTGCTACAATGCATATCGATGAGGTCTGTAAAGTCAACCCGTACACACGAGTATTTTTTCAAATACACATAGCTTCAACACAATTAGCTCTGACAATGCAGTATAGATGACACAATGACTATTTTAGCAGCATTAATGATTCACAACCCCAAAAAGTGATACATCAATAATATTAACAGCTTGGAGGACTGATTTGCCTTGTGGATTGTACATCTTTCCAACCTGCACCATGTGTTTTTCACCTGCATAAGATGTGAATTGATCCCTGATGACCTGTATGCACAGCCTATAGCAGAGTAAATCTTTATATTCCTGTGTCAACAGTTTCAACATGAAGCATGTGGCATAGCACTGAACAGATTAATGCATGACCTCTGTCTGTAGCCTGAGAACTGACATTTTCTTTGAAGAAACTATATATCCCACAATACCTAAGTCTCTCAGTTCAGTGTTCGTGCAGGTGAGTGCTACATCATATTTAGATGTGACACGTAAACAAGCAGGAAGATCCATCACAGATAAACAGAGAACTCACTCATGCAGTGTTTTATCACAATAGCACTCCCACATTTGTGATGCAACACAGAGGCCATGATACGGCATGCATTCGAGTCGGTGTGATCTAGAACAGGAAGTTGTCTTATTTCTATAGGTGCCACAACACTTGGAATATAACTGCAGTTCCTAAATCTGTTACAACAATTAAGTCCATCTCAACTGCATTGGTCCCTTGACTATGGTAAGTTATTTACATTTTCTTAACAAACAGAAAAATAACTTGTTGACTCGTACAGCTGCAGGCAATGCAGAAGATTCACAGCAGCTCCTCTCCTCTTTTTTTTTTGTCGGGTGGTAAAGACTTGTCAGCCTTCTAATATAAATGATCAAGGGGTGTTTTGAGCTGTTAGAAGACAAACTTAGGGCCAAATCCTCAAAAGAGATACGACGGAGTAACTGCTGTTACTCCGTCGTATCCCTGGTCCTAACTATGGAACTGATCCACAGAATCAGTTTTCCATAGTTAGGGAGAAGATCCGGCATGTGTAATTGAATTACACTGCCGGATCTTAGGATGCAGTACCGCATCCGCCGCTGGGGGCATTTTGTGTCGAAATGCCGCCTCGGGTATGCAAATTAGCACTTACGGAGATCCACGAAGCTTTTCTGCTTCGTTTTTTCTCCGTAAGTATTAAGTTGCATACGCAAAATTAGGGCTGCTTTTACATGGTTTAAAGTTAGTACACCATGTAAACGCAGACTCTTCTGTCTAGCGACACGTTTTTTTTTTGCGCCGTATTTTTTTTTTTTTGACGCAACTTTATTGACCCGTCGCAATCCACAAAGCCCGGCGTAACGTAATTTCGCGCTATGCGCATCGGGAAAATGACGTCACGAGCATGCGCAGTACGGCCGGCGCGGGAGCGCGCCTCATTTAAATGGGGTTCGCCCCCATGAAATGAGGAACGCCTTGCGCCGGCGGAATTTAAGTTACACGGCTAGAAATTTCTAGGTAAGTGCTTTGTGGATCGGGCACTTAGGTAGAAATTTTAAGGCAGTGTAACTTAAATTAGAATTTCGCCGTTACGCCGGGTCTTTGTGGATCTGGCCCTTAATGTCTCTGAATTATTTCACAGTACATGCAGCTACAAATGTCTATGTTGACTTGTTTTGAAGTTCTTTTACTATTGGGTAAATATACTTTTATTTCTATAGTATGGGCAAAGGTGTATATTAAAGCTACAAGAGTTTTTTTTTTACCCCCCCTGCTGAACTCTCCATAATATAAAATACATTTTGAGCACAAGCTCCTAATATTTTTCACAACATGTGTGCTGGGTCCAAGTTATGCTTCATGCCGCCCTAGAACAACTGCACTGTGCCACTTCCCTCCTGCTCTAGATGTTATAGCTATGCCAGGCACAGCCAGGCTGAGAGGATTAAAGGGCCATTTTACCTACTCTGCATCAGTGCATCTACAAATGGACCGGCTTTCCTAGTCTTCTATAAGTTAAAAACGTATATGAACCAAGAGAAAGTGAGCTTCTTTTAAGTTTATTAATGTACCAAAAAAATAAAAAATGCACCAACTTTAAATATCATCCATAGCCTATGTTTGCTATGTAGAAATCTGGCCCTGCATTTATGTAAGCCTTAGATCTCACTTTCTGAGATCTCCACATTGGAGTCTCTGAGACACATAGGAAACTGTTCAGTTAACCCTCTGGTAGCTAACAAAAGCTGAGATAGGTTTGGGTGCACTGGCCCTTTACTTATCTATATAGACATCATTAGGACGAACACCCCTTGTGAACACACCTGTCATGTAAAATCAGCTTTTAGATGGTTTCCCATGAGGTCCGGTAGACAGCTAAAATTACAGGAAGCATCTATTCCAGCTGCCTGAGCAGAATCAATTGCTGCAACACAGTACAACAAAAATGCCCAACTGTAGAACTGAAGTAGAGAACTTAGAAATACCTCAACAGCAAAACTGGTTCTAGTTCCTATTTACAAGAACACAAAATAAATTATTGCATAATAATGGCATGACATGCAATTTTTGACAGTGACGTTTTACTAGTTTCACTTCAGTAATGATAATATATTTACATAGGGTATGTGTGTAAATACTTTAACACTCTACTAACAATCTGATTTTATACAAATATATTTACAGAACTTTAAATAGTTTGAAAGACAACCCAAACATTCATTTTAAATTCAGCAACAGAATATGGTTTGCACATGTAACATAAAACATGTCATATACAAATTCTGTAGGGATAAAAACAACTTTATTGGTCCAGCACAACTTAAAGCAGGGTTCCACCCGCAATTTTTTTTTTTTTAAGTCAGCAGCTACAAACACTGTAGCTGCTGACTTTTAATAAGGACACTTACCTGTCCTAGGCACGCGGATGTCACCCTCCCGAGGCCGATCCCTCGATCATGGCAGGTCCTGGCACCGCCATCCTTACTATGGGAAACAGGCAGTGGAGCCTTGCGACTTCACTACCCGTTTCCTACTGCGCATGCGCAAAACTCGCAGCGCTTTGTGAATGGGCGGCTACTCTCTGGGATACACACAGTTCCCAGAAGCCAGCTCGCCCCATTGACCAGAAGACAACACAAGGCGGATGAAGAAGAAGACCTGCTGTTGACTAGGAAGAGGCAGATTAGGAATATGCGCATAGCAACCGGAATTTCTGAGCATTTTGGTGATTTTTTTTTTTTTTTTTAGGGTGGACCTCCACTTTGAGGCTGGATTCACACCTATGCAGTTTTAGTGCTTTTTGCATTTTGTAGATTTTCACTACAGTCCATTTACCATGGTTTCCTATGGAACACGTTCTGTAGTGCAAATCTGCAAAATGCATAAAGCACTAAAACTGCATAGGTGTGAATCCAGCCTCAGGTTGCTCCACCAGTTTCTCTTACTTAAGCCCCATACACACTATTAGTTTTCCTGCAGGTTTTTCTCTTCAGGTTTACCAAAACCATCTAATATGAGGTCAAACCTTAAGAGTTTCAATGTGTATACAATCAGGCAGGCCCTTGCACTACATGGTTTTGGTAAACCTGAAGAGAAAAACCTGCAGGAAAACTGATAGTGTGTATGGGGCTTTATTCATTTTGCCCCTTAGTGGAGCTTAATTAAGGCTTTCCCCTTGAGTATTGTTGATTATTTAGATCAGCCTTTCTCAAACTTTTTAGCCCTGGGGAACCCTTAAAATAATTTTATGGTCTTGGGGAACACCTGCTATAATAAATTAATTGGGATCAGAGGTAAGAATACCCCTTGCATTGGCGATCAGTTGGAAAATTCTCCCCTGACAGTGGTAATCAGAATGCAACCCTTAGATACAGCTAAAAAGATCATTGGTGACGTGATGCCAGCTTTGGAATTATGCAGGTGTCATCAAATTCGAGCTCAAGGAACGATCTAGCATCTCTGAAGGAGCACTAGGGTTCCACAGAATCATGGTTAAGAATGGCTGATCTAGATATTATCAGCAGTGTTATAATGAGCAAATAACTAACATTACAGTATTTCCCCCTGTCCTCTTGTTCTGTAAAAAAGCTCACCAGGGGGCAAACCTGAAGTATCCTGAGGTTGTTCTAGAATCTAGATCAATAAAGTTGTTTTTATTCCTATGGAAGCTGTGTGAGACTTCATGGTATGGCTGAAAGTGGTTGTAAACCCTTACAGACCACTTAGACCTACAGGTAAGCCTAGATTAAGGCTTACCTGTAGGTCGGGAAACAGACCGACAAGAATCTCGACGAGAAAATAGAGAGCAGGATCTCTATTTTTCTCGCCGAGATTCTGCCCAGATTTCCAGACGGGAAACCTGAAAGCCTCGTACACACGCTCGGTTTACTTGGCAAAAACCGAGCGTGTGTACGAGGCTTAACATGTGATTCTATTTGGTTCCTTATATAAATATATTTGCCATTGGTCCAAAACTTCTAGAAACAACCTGGTCCTTAGCCTTAGGAACTATATTTTAATCAGAATGGGGCAACATTAGCACATAAATGGATAGTTAGAAGCATAGAAAAGACTGGAGTACAAACAATTGCCGGTATGTCCCTTGAAAAAGTTGGAAAATGCTGTTTGTAACGGGCATTTGCATTTGGTAAGGCAATCTATAACCAGATGAAGCAAATGCTGGAGTCTGACAAACTTGTTACACAGTATTAATGAGAGAGAAGTGTTATTATAACCCAGAAGTCATTAAGCTTAATCTTACATCTTACCTGTTATGTGGTTCTAAGAAGCAAATTTTTGAACTGAAGATTTAGACAAATATGGGGCATTTCATCAGAAATAATCCTAAAAAAAATAAAGAAATAAAAAAAATATAAGCAAACATTGGTCAAGAAAGTAGAGATAAATATATTCATATATTCAAAATATAGAAAAATTGCATGTTGCTGTTTTATAGAATACATTAAGAAGACAACCTGTATGTTCATTATCAATGTCTTAATTCTAAGTTTAAACGTATCGGTTAGCTTGTGAGCAAGTTTGTGTCTCATCAAGTCCTGGTATCTAATGTCCCTAACATGGTGTAACTTCTCAGTACCTTCAATAAACCTAAAACTGTAGCTTCTGCAGACATGTGCAGATAATTACATACATACACACATACACACAGCTCCTGGGTGGAAGTTCAGTACTTTCACTAGTCCCTACTGTAAAGTCCTTCTTTTCCTACATTAACCACTTAAGACCCGGACCAAAATGCAGCTAAAGGACCCGGGCAGGTTTTGCGATTCGGCACTGCGTCGCTTTAACAGACAATTGCGCGGTCCTGCGACGTGGCTCCCAAACAAAATTGGCGTCCTTTTTTTCCCACAAATAGAGCTTTCTTTTGGTGGTATTTGATCACCTCTGCGGTTTTTATTTTTTGCGCTATAAACAAAAATAGAGCAACAATTTTGAAAAAAATTCAATATTTTTTTACTTTTTGCTATAATAAATATCCCCCAAAAATATATATATAAAAAAAAAAATGTTTTCCTCAGTTTAGACTGATACGTATTCTTCTACCTATTTTTGGTAAAAAAAATCGCAATAAGGGTTTATCGGTTAGTTTGCGCAAAATTTATAGCGTTTATAAAATAGGGGATAGTTTTATTGCATTTTTATAAAAAAAAAAAAAATTTACTTATGGCGGCGATCAGCGATTTTATTTGTGACTGCAACATTATGGCGGACACTTCGGACAATTTTGACACATTTTTGGGACCATTTTCATTTTCACAGCAAAAAATGCATTTAAAATGCATTGTTTATTATGAAAATGACAGTTGCAGTTTGGGAGTTAACCACAGGGGCGCTGATGGGGTTATGTGTGACCTCATGTGTGTTTACAACTGTAGGGGGTGTGGCTGTAGGTGTGACATCATCGATTATGTATCCCTATAAAGGGGATGACACGATCGATGACGGCGCCACAGTGAAGAACGGGGAAGCCGTGTTTACACGCGGCTCTCCCCGTTTTTCAGCTCCGGGGCCCGATCGCGGGACTCCAGCGGTGATCAGGTCCGCGGGTCCCGCGGTCCCGGAGCTTTGGACCGGGTCGCTGGTGCGCGCCCGCGACCCACGGCTGGACAATAGCACAGCACGTACCTGTACGTGCATGTGCCCAGCCGTGCCATTCTGCCGACGTAAGAAGGCAGTCCTTAAGTGGTTAAAAGACCTTGTGTTTAGCTCCATAGCACCTAAATGGACATCCACAAATACATAGCTATACAAAACTAATAAAGTGGAACCTTGGTTTACGAGTAACGCGGTTAACAAGCATTTTAAAAGACAAGCTACTTTTTAAAAAAATCCTGACTCAGTTTGCGGGTGTTGTCTCGCAAAACGAGCAGAATTCAAGCTAATATGGTATGCAGTACCATATTTGGCCAGAGGTTCGGGGGCACCGGTGATGCTCGGAACGGTTCAGAGCCGTTCGGAAATACTCAGAGATACTACATTCCCGTGTTTTTCTGAGCCTTTCTGAGGGTTTCCGAGATCAGCCGAGCTGTCCCTGAGTATTTCTGAGGCTCTCTGACACCCCCCACCTCTGGCAACATGCGGTATTGCATGCCATAGAAGTCAATGCAGAACAAATTATCTTCGTTTCCATTGACTTCTATGGGGAAACTCACTTTGATATACGAGTGTTTTGGATTACAAGCATTCTGCTGGAACGGATTATGCTTGTAATCCAAGGTTCCACTGTATATAACAACCATTTGTGATCAATGTACCAGAGTATCACACAAGAAAAAAAAATGAACAACGCAAATTTTCTTGTTCCAGAGATGTTTCCACACAAAGCATCAAGCAACCAGCAAGTGTTGTTCACTACATTTTCAAAATAAGAGGATCAGTACAGTTACTTCACAATGTGCTAATTCAGCAACCAGGACAATAAGACAATCAACACTACAGTGCCTTGAAAAAGTGTTCATTCCCCTTGAAATTTCCACATTTTGTCATGCTACAACCAAAAACGTAGATGTATTTTATTGGGATTTTATGTGATAGACCAACACAAAGTGGCACATAATTGTGATGTGGAAGGAAAATGATAAATGGTTTTCGATTTTTTTTTTAAATAAATATCTGAAACGTGTGGAGTGCATTTGTTTTCAGCCCTCTTTACTATGATGCCCCTAACTAAAATCAAGAGGAACCAATTGCCTTCAGAAGTCACCTAATTAGTAAATAGAGTCCACCTGTGTGTCATTTAATCTCAGTATAAATACAGCTGTTCTGTGAAGCCCTCAGAGGTTTGTTAGAGGACCTTAGTGAACAAACAGCATCATGAAGGCCAATGAATCCACCAGACAGGTCAGGGATAAAGTTGTGGAGAAATTTAAAGCAGGGTTAAGCTATAAAAAAAATATCCCAAGCTTTAAACATCTCACAGACTGTTCAATCCATCATGTGAAAAAGGAAAGAATATGGCACAACTGCAAACCTACCAAGACATTTAAACTGCCAGGCCGGGCCAGCATTTATTAGAGAAGCAGCCAAGAGGCCCATGGTAACTCTGGAGGAGCTGCAGCGATCCACAGCTCAGGTGGGATAATCTGTTCACATGACAACTATTAGGCTTCGTACACACGGCCGAGTTTCTCGGCAAAAACCAGCAAGAAGCTTGCTGGGTTTTTTTTTTTGCTGAGGAAACCGGTCGTGTGTACACTTTTCAACGAGGAAACCGCCGAGGATCTCGTCGGGCCAAAAAAAAAGCATGTCTTCTTTTTCCCCGACGGGAATGGGAAAATTTGGCTCGCCGAGATCCTCGGCGGCTTCACAAGGAACTCGACGAGCAAAACGATGTGTTTTGCCCGTCGAGTTTCTCGGCCGTGTGTACAAAGCCTCAGTCGTGCTCTCCACAAATCTGGCCTTTATGTAAGAGAGGCAAGAAGAAAGCCATTGTTGAAAGAAAGCCATAAGAATTCCCATTTGCAGTTTGCCAGAAGCAAAGAAGAAATTGAACTTTTTGGCCTAAAAACAAAATGCTATGTGTGGCAGAACACTAACACTGCACATCACCCTGAACACACCATCCCCACCGTGAAACATGGTGGTGACAGCATCATGTTGAGGGGATGCTTTTCTTCAGCTGGGACAGGGAAGCTGATCAGAGTCGATGGAAAGCTGGATGGAGCCAAATACAGGGTAATCTTATGGCGCCTACACACGATCATTTTTCGGGTTGTAAAAAACAACGTTTTTCAGGCTCTAGAAAAAACAATGTTTTTTTCAACTTGATCATTAAAACAGCCTTGCCTACACAATCCTCTAGCAAAGCGTGGTGGCGTACAACACATACAACGGCACTATAAAGAGGAAGTGCCGTTGATGGCGCCACCCTTGGGGCTGCTTTAGCTGATTTTGTGTTAGTAAAAGACGATTCGCGATTTTCTTTCTGTTACAGCGTGAAGAATGTGCTTACTCTATTACGAACGGTAGTTTTACCAGAACGAGCGCTCCCATCTCATAACTTGCACGGATTTTTCACGACGTTAAAGCCCACACACGACCATTTTTTACAACCCAAAAAACTATAATGTTAAAAACGTTGTTAAAAAATAGAGTTCGAATTTTTTTTTGCCCGTTTTTCAGAACCCGAAAAATGCTCTAAAGCCTACACACGATCGTTTTTAATGACATTTAAAAAAAACGTCATTTTTTACAACCCGAAAAATGATCGTGTGTATTAGAAGAAAACCTGTTAGAGTCTGCAGAAGACTTGAGACTGGGGCCGAAGTTCACCTTCCACCAGGACAACGACCCTAAACATACAACCAGAGCTACAATGCAATAATTTAGATTAAAGCATATTCATGTGTTAGAATGGCCCAGTAAAAGTCCAGACCTAAATCCAATTGAGAATCTGTGGCAAGGCTTGAAAATTGCTGTTCACAGACGCTCTCCATCCAATCTGTCAGAGCTTGAGCTATATTGCTAAGAAGAATGGACAAAAATGTCACTCTCTAGATGTGCAAAGCTGGTGGAGACATCCCCAAAAAGACTTGCAGCTGTAATTGCAGTGAAAGGTGGTTCTACAAAGTATTAACTTATGCCCTGTACACACGATCAGAAATTCTGACAGCAAAAGTCCGATGTGAGCTCTTGAATGGAAATTCCAACCGTGTGTATGCTCCTTGGACTTTTGCTGTCAGAATTTCTGCCAACAGAAGATTGAGAGCTGGTTCTCAAATTTTCTGAAGGAAAAAATTCCTATCGGAAAATCCAATTGTCTGTAGCAATTCTGACGCGCAACATTCCGACGCATGTTTGGAAACAATTCGATGCATGCTCGGAAGTATTGAACTTAATTTTCTCGGCTCGTCGTAGTGTTGTACGTCACCTCGTTCTTGAGAACTTTTGAACTGACCGTGTGTATGCAAGCCAAGCTTGAGCGGAATTCCGACGGAAAATCCGATCATGTGTACACAGCATAAGGGGCTGAATACAAATGGACACCACACTTTTCACATATTTAACCCAAAAACACTACTAGAAAATCACAATTTACTATAGTATAATGTACTAAAAACAGGTTGAATGATATATGAAATCAATATACAGTATATACTAACATGTAGTCCCAATGTGTCCATCAGTATCAATATAGTTGAACATCATAATCATAATCCCTTTAGGAGGAATGTCACCATTGATGTGGGGGAATGCGGTGCCCAATGGGGGGAGCACTAGAGACTGAAGCTTCCATCGCACACAGCCATTCTGACATAATGCATTAGCTAACATATATTAATGAACATTGTGTCACCGGTTCTGTGCATGCATTAGGCAGTCCATTCATTTGAATGGGCTAGCAATGCACCATAATGCAGGAAAAACTGGGCCTGCATCCAATTTTTAAAACATCACAGTATGTGGTTTGCAGTGAGCTGCAACACAAGTCATTTAGCCCCCACAGTATTACTTAGGATGTCATTCAAGATGAATGGCAGTGCAACCCACCACACTGCACTACATAGGTGTGAAGCAAGCATGAGGGTAAATATAGTACCGAGTAAAGATGGAGAAAAATCAGGGCATGGGAGCATGGGCGTCCGCTGAAATTTTTTCAGGGGGGGGGGGGAACGCTTCAGCAGCAGCGATACACAGTCGCATTTAACCCTTTCTTCAAACGCTAGCGGGGGTTAAAAGCGACCCGTTAGCAGCCGAATAGCACAGCTAAAACGATGGTTAAGCACCCAGCTGGCAGTGTGAAATAGCTCTTGAGATAATTCAGCTTCACTCTATTCCCAAATTAATATAGCCTAGAGAATGTACAGACCCCCCTTCAGCACAGATGGAACCCCCTTCAGCACAGACCCCCTCTTCAGCACAGATGGACCCCCCTTCAGCACATACCCCCCATTCCGCATGGACCCCTCTCCTTCAGCACAGACCCCCACATTCTGCACAGACCCCTCCATTCAGCACAGATGGACCCCCCTCCTTCAGCACAGACCCCCCCATTCCCCACAGACCCTTCCATTCAGCACAGACCCCCCTTCAACACAGATGGACCCCCTTTAAGCACAGACCCCTCCTTCAGCACAGACGGACCCCCCCCTTTAGCACAGACTGACCCAGATCAGCTATTAGCATGGCACAGGCACAGCAGGTTCTCTCCCCCTGTGTACATATAAACACTGGAGGGGGAGGCAGCTTCACTCTTGTCGCTGTGCCTGTGTGACACCTGGCCCGGGACCACTCAGACAGCCGTGGCCGTGAGAGAAGGGGATAGTTGGTCAAGTGCAGTGGTGTCACCCCACACCAGACCACCCCCCGCCCCTCCTTGCAACACCACGGCCAGCAGCTCGCTTCTCTCTCTCCCTTTTCTAACCTGCCTGTCACAGCGGCGCTGTCACTGCTTCAGTCGCGGAGGGGTGTCTTCACTCTTCAACACCTTCTCGATTTTCCAGGGGGAGTCAATTGCCCCCCCTTGCCCTATGGAGCGGACACCCATGCATGGGAGAGAGGTTTTAGGGAAGGGAGGAGAACAAGGGTCATACAGGAGGGGGGTTTACTGGAGGTGGAAGAGAGACAAGTTATGGGGGGAAGGCTGTAGGGAATGAAGATGGTTCTAAACGGGTCATGCAGGATGTTGAAGAGAAACAAAGAGGTGGAGCAGAGGCACAATGCATTAGGGTTTAAAAGGGGAGGTACATAACAAGTGACCACTAAGTATACATATGATGGTAAATGACTCAAGTAAGCAGGATAATTCTGTATATATTATAAAAGCCATATGAGTCTATTACAGGCGACTAAGTGACAGAGAGACCAGCCAGTAGCTGCAAGAAGCTGGACAGCTATCAGTGCACCAACTTCAAACTTGCAATCTGTCAGTACATCTCAGAACAATGCAGGATGAAAGAGTAAGCAAAAAGAATTCAAACAATATTCCAATACCCATTCTATAGTCTTTAAATAGAAGCAAGGTTACACTCACTGCACAATGTCTCACTTTGGATTGTTTTACACTGAAGACTGCTCTGTTTGTGATATACGATTTCCAGCTATGTCAACATCTGACTTTGAGAGTTTATTGACTAGAAGTAATATAAAGCAAGATTCATGCTTCCAAGCCATACCACCCCTAAGAAGGTCACAATAGTGTTTCATAACTATGCTGCACCTGCTTTATGCAATGTACAGAAATCAGGTCATTGTCAATCATCGTTCGCTTCACTAGAATTTTAACTATTATGGCATTTTAACTTAGATATGTGCATCCAACGAATTCAGTTGCTTTTTTTTTTGCTTTTAGTAGTGAGCATTGTTACATTGTATTTTATAAGCCATGGCATTTTCGTAGACAATGTGACAAATGTAAAACCTAACTTTTCTTTACAGTAGAATAATACAATATAGGTACAAGTATAAATTCTTTATTGTTATAGATTTCTTGTCAGAAAACAGAACAGTCTAATATATATTACTCCTGAACCTTACTTCAAGTCCAATTGAACAAGCACCTCATATATACAGTATGTATATATATATATATATATACATATATATATATATATATATATATATATATATATATATATATATACACAGCACACACAGTATCTCAGAAAAGTGAGTACACCCCTCACATTTTTGTAAAATGTTTTATTATATCTTTTCATGTGACAACACTGAAGAAATGACACTTTGCTACAATGTAAAGTAGTGAGTGTACCGCTTGTATAACAGTGTAAATTTGCTGTCCCCTCTAAATAACACAACACACAGCCATTAATGTCCAAACCGCTTGCAACAAAAATGAGTACACCCCTAAGTACAAATGTCCAAATTGGGCCCAATTATCCATTTTTCCTTACCGGTGTCATGTGACAACTTAGTGTTACAAGGTCTCAGATGTGAATGGGGAGCAGGTATGTTAAATTTGGTGTTTACGCTCTCACTCGCTCTTACTGGTCACGGGAAGTTCAACATGGCACCTTGTGGCAAAGATCTCTCTAAAGATCTGAAAAAAAAAGAATTGTTGCTCTACATTAAGATGGTCTAGGCTATAAGAAGATTTCCAAGACCCTGAAACTGAGCTGTAGCACAGTGACCAAGACCATACAGCGGTTTAACAGGACAGGTCCACTTAGAACAGGTCTCGCTATGGTCGACCAAAGAAGTTGAGTGCACGTGCTCAGCGTCATTGTCTTTGGGAAATATACATATGAGTGCTGCCAGCATTGCTGCAGAGGTTGAAGGGGTGGGGGGGTCAGCATGTCAGTGCTCAGACCATACGCCGCACACTGCATCAAATAGATTTGCATGGCTGTCATCCCAGAAGGAAGCCTCTTCTAAAGATGATGCACAAGAAAGCCTGCAAACAGTTTGCTGAAGACAAGCAGACTAAGGGCATGGATTACTGGAACCATGTCCTGTGGTCTGATGAGACCAAGATAAACTTATTTGGTTCAGATGGTGTCAAGCGTGTGTGGCGGCAACCAGGTGAGGAGTACAAAGACAAGGCTGTCTTGCCTACAGTTGAGCATTGTGGTAAGAGTGTCATATTCTGGGGCTACATGAGTGCTGCCGCCACTGGAGAGCTACAGTTCATTGAGGGAACCATGAATGACAGCATGTGCTGTGACACTCCAAAGAGCACCCCTAAGAAGGTAGGTTAATTGGATCCTGGTCAAATTGGCCCAGTATATATATGTATATATGTGTGTATGACTGTGTGTCCTAAGCATGTCAAGATCCTACGGGGTAAAATGACCGCACCAGCCAGGAAGACACTGGCTGCAAAAAGCGCCTAGAGGCGATTCAGTTCGCATGTGTAGCGCTATACAAGTCATTTATTCACATACAGAAGTAGAACATGATCCCCTCCCTTTGAAGACTGGGCCCGCAGGGCAGTATTCCAACATGATAAAGACCCCAAACACACCTCCAAGACGACCACTGCCTTGCTAAAGAAGCTGAGGTAAAGGTGATGGACTGGCCAAGCATGTCTCCAGACCTAAACCCTATTGAGCATGTGTGGGGCATCCTCAAACGGAAGGTGGAGAAGTGCAAGGTCTCTAACATCCACCAGCTCTGTGATGTCATCATGGAGGAGTGGAAGAGGACTCCAGTGGCAACCTGTGAAGCTCTGGTGAACTTCAAGCCTAAGAGGGTTAAGGCAGTGCTGGAAAATAATGGTGGCCACACAAAATATTGACACTTTGGGCCCAATTTGAACATTTTTAACTAGGGGTGTACTCAATTCTGTTGCCTGCGGTTTAGACATTAATGGCTGTGTGTTGAGTTATTTTGAGGGGACAGCAAATTTACACTGTTATACAAGCTGTACACTCACTACTTTACATTGTAGCAAAGTGTAATTTCTTCAATGTTGTCGCATGAAAAGATATAATAAAATATTTACAAAAATGTTAGGGGTGTATTCACTTTTGTGAGATACTGTATATATATATATATATATATATATATATATATATATATATATATATATATATATATATATATATATATATATATATATATATTCTTATAAATTATATGAGTTTAAAATATAATTCTTTTTTTTTTCCCATGATGTCCCCTGAGATCTCTAGTGGACCATTCCAGTTTCAATTGCTTTGTCATTCCAGAAAAAGTAATTTGTACATATTGGAGGCCCAGCGCTCTTTGCTTATGGAGATAAAACAACATACAATTTCATTTTTAGCACAAAAGTGCACTTATTTCTTTAAATGTGGCAGAGTAATAGAAAGGCTCTCATTGAACGTTATTGTATT
Source organism: Rana temporaria (assembly GCF_905171775.1). NCBI lineage: Eukaryota > Metazoa > Chordata > Amphibia > Anura > Ranidae > Rana > Rana temporaria. The sequence continues at coordinate 51,736,138 of NC_053490.1, read as the reverse complement.
TCAATAGCTGAACTGCAATACCAGTTTTCATGTGCAGTTAGTGAGATCTGAAATTAGGGAAACAAAATGCATGTTGTCAGAAGGCCATATATATTTGTTTTGTGCAATAAAAGCAAATTCTAAGGTACAGGCAAACAGTGGAGATTGGTCTTCCTTTATGTTTGATTTCACCAGGATTATATATTATTTTGGCTTATTATTGGACAACCCAGACCTCAGTACATATCACCTGCACAGTTCTACTGGGAAAAAAAGGGTTTTAACTAAGTTGACAGACCCCAAGAACGGGTCCTGAAGTTTAAACAGAACTCTCAAAAATACATTCTGGGCAATCATAATGTTTTGAGGTCTATATATATATATATATATATATATATGCACAGTGCCTTAAAAAAGTATTCATACCCCTTGAAATTTTCCACATTTTGTCATGTTACAACCAAAACCGTAAATGTAATTTATTGGGATTTTATGTGACAGATCAACACAAAGTGGCACATAATTGTGAAGTGGAAGGAAAATGATAAATGATTTTATTTTAATTTTTTACAAATAAATATGTGAAAAGTGTGGTGTGCATTTGTTTTCAGCCCCCCTAAGTCAATACTTTGTAGAACCACCTTTCGCTGCAATTACAGCTGCAAGTTTTTTTTGGGGACGTCTCTACCAGCTTTACACATCTAGAGAGTGACATTTTGCCCATTCTTCTTTTGCAAAATAGCTCAAGCTCTGTCAGACTGGATGGAGAGTGTCGGTGAACAGCAATTTTCAAGTCTCAGGCCTCGTACACACGACCGAGGAACTCGTCGTAAATGAAACATCGTTTTCCTTGACGAGTTCCTTGTTAGGCTTGTCGAGAATCTTGACAAGCTTTCTTTGCGTACACACTGTCAAGACAAAATCTCGTCGTTCTCAAATGCGGTGATGTTCAACACGTACAACGGCAGGGGAAGTTCGATTCCACTGGCACAACCCTTGGGGCTGCTTTTGCTAATCTCATGTTACTGCGTGTTAAGTAAAAGTTTGGTAAGAGACGATACACGATTTTCAGCCTGTTACAGCGTGACAAGTGTGCTATCTTCATTACAAACGCTACTTTTACCGAAGGTGCGCTCCCGTCTCATACTTTATTCTGAGCATGCAGGGGTTTCTAAGCATACACACGAACGTGTTTCTCTTCGAAAACCAGCCCGACGAGGAACACGACGAGGAAATTGAGACTCCTGACGAGGAAAAAGAGAACTTGTTCTCTTTTTTTTCTCATCGAGTTACTCGACAGCTTTCTCAATGAAAAACATACACATGACCGTTTTCCTCGGCAAAAAAGCTCTGCCACCAAGTTTTGCTCGTGTGTACTAGGCCTTACAATAAAAATAGAAAGTATTCACTGCGCTTGATTTCTAACGAGCAGCTAGCATAAAATTGTGGGTAACAATAATAACACATGGAAAATGGATATATGCAGCGCCAAAAATAACTAAATACACATATCAAAGTCCACAAACGCTGACACAAAAGTCCATGTTTCTTTTCTGGAGTCATCCAAGGTGTAAATCAGACATATTAGAGTAAATAATGATATCATCCACCGAACATCAACACACAGGGCCTCTTACTCCAAATAGTGGACCACTAGGTTATATGTGGTCAAACAGGTACAGTATCTATCCACAGGCTGGTCACGTCTGGATCTTGTATAGCCCTCACAGGTAGTGAATCCACAGGTTCATGCATTGAAATAAAAGAAAACGACTCCTCATGGTGCAGTATATCAAATCAGTGTCATTTGTTCAAAAAAAGTCTTCCAAAGTACATAGCGTGTACAACAAGTTTTATCAAACTCATTGACTATTTATACACAGACACTAATTATGATTTAAAAAGCCACAAATGTGGAAAATTAACCTTTAATTGCCATTTTAACCTGTGTGTGCCACTTTCTGTGTCTGTACTAAGGCCAAACATTCCAGGGTATGTAAACTTTTGATCAGGGTCATTTGGGTGGTTTCTGTTGTCATTATGTAAACACAGTTGATTGATAATAAATGGCTTCAGCCAAACACTAACCATGAGTGAAAGAAATGTTTTTGTGTTATCATTCATATTCTCTGAAAAATGGGCAAGAAATCTAATTCTGCCAGGGTATTTAAACTTATAAGCACAACTGTATATGTGCTTAGTTTAAATTTCATGACTGGGGTTTACAACACTTAAAGCTACCGTATTTTCCGGCGTATAAGACGACCTTTAACACCGGAATTACACAGCCAAAATCCGGGGGTCGTCTTATACGCCGGGTATAGCAGCTGCTCGATCGATATCAGCTGCCGGGTGCTATGTACGGCTGCATGTATTCTGTATATATATGGAGTAATAAGCTCTGCCAATCCGAGCAGGCTGCAATATGTAGCCTGCTCGGATTGGCAGATGTTGTTATCCAATCCGAGCAGGCTTAGCATGCTCTGTCATCAACACAGTGCATCGGGATTGGCTGAGCGGCGCATATACAAACTACATACAGCCGTACAGAGCACCCGACGGGCTGTGGCTTCTTCATTTTATTAAAACCCATTACTTCCACACAAGGGGGTCGTCTAATACGGTGAGTAGACCACAAAACCACAGTTTTTAGCAGCATATTAGGGGGTCGTCTTATATGCCGAGTCGGCTTATATGCCGGCAAATACGGTAATAATCTTTTTACAACTGGAGGTATAGAGAACTGCTCTCTTACTCTCTCTCTTACAGGCTTGAGACTCTGTGTTATCTCTTAATTACAGGTAGAGGCACAAGTTTTTCATCAACTTGTTAGCCACGTGTTCTTTATAAAAAGAGTCCACTTGAACCTGACATAGAAAATTTCCTGTTTTGCCAAAACTATTTATTGAATCCTCATTAATTGCTAATCTATCAGAGGAAAATCTGATTCTGACTTTTTAGAAGTCTTTAAATTTTACAATAAATGAGAATGTGTGGACTTCTATAATGAAAGAATTTGCAGCAAAAAAAAAAAAGAGGCAGCTCTTTAGGAAAAAAAAAACAGTTATATATCCTTTCTTGTTCAGAAAAATCTGCCCTTTCGATTGGTGCAGAAGCTCTGAGCATTATTTCTCATATTCGTCAATAGATCTGTCTAGAATGTTAGAAGGAAAAACGAAGCAGCTCCAAAATGTAAAAATGTGCCCTGCTTTATAGGTAAGATATTTTTCTATGCTAACAGTGCAGAATCATTTGATATACACGGACGTGGTCACTTCCAACTTAAGTTGAAAAAAAAAACAGTTTTTTAGTTTGCCAAAAGGTAATACAACTGGAGCTACCTTACTGTGAGCCCTTTAATTGCAATATCCCCTACACACGAGACGTTTTGCCATAGAAAAACTGCCAAAAACCACCAAGCAAAAGTCTGCCGGTTTTCCCGGTGGAAAAAAAAAAGAGCTGGTTCTCTTTTTTGCCCGGTGGTTTTTGGGCAGTTTTCCCTTCAGAAAAGCAAAAAGCTCTCCTTGCAGTTTTCCCATCGGGAAACCTGACCGTGTGTACAAGGCTTTAGAGGTAAACACACTCATAGTGGTCATACATTAAAGAGAAACTTCACTATATTTAAAACAAATAAAATAAAAGTCAGCAGCTACTAATGTTGTAGCTGCGGACTTTTAAAATATACCGTAGGTACTTACCAGTCCCTGGAGCCCCTAGTGCTGCCATCTTGGATTTGGGAGCTGGCTGTGACTTCCAGAGGAATAACATTCAGCTCCCCCCGTGATGAATAATGGATAATGGTCTTGGGGAAAGAGGGGGGCGGGGCAAATTATATAATTCTTAGGTGAGAAATGAGGAAGTGGGAGCGGGTACCTGTCAAAAAAGACACCTGCTCCCCATAAAATGAAATAACAAAAAATTCAAAGTGTTAGAGACAGGGTGGGGAGAAGGATAAGAAGCACTTTCATTTCTTAGTAAAGGTCTGCTTTAAGCTAAATTTTGTTTTATCGAACACAACACTTTCTCATCAAAATGTTCAATTTAAATACGCAAATATCCCATAAGTGTGAATCTGTTATCTTTTCACAGGAAGACTCTTTTCAACAAGCTATTATTTCGCATGAATACTTATTTTTGCTAATGAAATGTTATCTTTTTTTTTCTCAACAAATGGCTAAATTTTCCAGTCCCCTCAACAGACATCTAATAAAAACCTAAAATTAAAGCGCACCTGTGCCCAGACTATGGGCATTAAACTACAGACAAGCAATGGTAGAGCTTTAATACAAGCCATCCCTGACCTTGGCCCTAGCTGCTTTTAATGTGAAGCTTATCACTGGTAAAGATTCATAACATGCTAACCATGTAAAGCACAAGTAAATGGGGAATACTTGGAATGGTCAGGGATGGGTAGTGGGGTCCCCCAGGGTTCTGTCCTGGGACCAATCCTATTTAATTTGTTCATAAACTACCTGGATGATGGGGTAAACAGTTTAATCTCTGTATTTATGGACGATACTAAGCTAAGCAGGGCAATAAGTTCTCCGCAGGATGTGGAAACCTTGGAGAAAGATCTGAACAAATTAATGGGGTGGGCAACTACATGGCAAATGAGGTTTAATGTAAAAAAAAAAGTAAAATAATGCATTTGGGTGGCAAAAATATGAATGGGGGGGGGAGAACCTCTGGGGGGAGAACCTCTGGGGGAATCTAGGATGGAAAAGGACCTGGGGGTCCTAGTAGCTGATAGGCTCAACAATGGCCAAGCTGCTGCCAACAATGCAAACAGAATATTGGCATGCATTAAAAGGGATCAACTCCAGAGATAAAACGATAATTCTCCCACTCTACAAGACTTTGGTCCAGCCGCACCTGGAGTATGCTGTCCAGTTCTGGGCACCAGTCCTCAGGAAGAATGTACTGGAAATGGATAGAGTACAAAGAAGGGCAACAAAGCAAATAACGGGTCTGGAGGATGTTAGTTATGAGGAAAGGTTGCGAGCACTGAACTTATTCTCTCTGGAGAAGAGACGCTTGATTGAGAGGGGATATGATTGCAATTTACAAATATCATACTGGTGACCCAACAATAGGGATACAACTTTTTTGCGTAAGGGAGTTTAACAAGACACGTGGCCACTCTTTAAGATTAGAATTTAAACTGCATAGAGGGTTCTAAAAACTATTAGATAAGCACCTGAACAACCATAACATACAGGGATATACAATGTAATACTGACATATAATCACACACATAGGTTGGACTTGATGGACTTTTGTCTTTTTTCAACCTCACCTACTATGCAACATGTGTCAAACATAAGGCTCGTGGGACAAATCCTGTCTGCCAGGCCATTTCTTGTGGATGATACCAGCAGTGTGTGACCCTACTTTTCAGACTTGCATCACCTGCTACAGAAGTTTGAGTAGGCTGGTCTGCATCTGCCCTTCACAGCTTAAGTGTTAAGTTATTGCTAAAACCAGTAATAATTGAATGTATAGGCAATTATGTAATATGATAAATAGTATATACCATTATACAGTCTTACAGATACAACTGGCCCTTTGAGGGCAACCATAATGCAGATGTGGCCCACAATAAAATTGAGTATGACACCCCCGATGTAAAGTATATGTGCAGAAACTGGCACCAAGGGGCTGAGGTCTCTCCCAGCACAGTGATCAAGCTGTCATAGACAGCTCCTAGTCTCTGTTTATGATTGGAAGCCAGCAAATCGACTTCATATCATGTGACCACTCTGACAGCCAATCACAGTGATCACATTGGGAGGGGGAGGGAAGGGGATTAAAGATCACAACAAAGACTCTAGAGTTTGTTTCCAACAGCTTAAATACACTTGCAATGTGATTACATTAGAAGACAGGTAAACTGCCAAGAGCTGATCTCTTAGAACAGAGGTCTCCAAACTGCGGCCCGAGGGCCAGATGTGGCCCTTTGCTAGCCTTTATCCGGCCCTTGGGGCACAATTCCTCCCACTGACATGAGGCACTATTCCTCCCATTGACACCAACAATGGGGCACATAATTATCCACTGATACCAATGATGGTATACTACTCCTCCTACTAATATGGGGAATACTCCTCTTCCTATTGACCACCAACCCTGAGGCCATATATGTTTTCACTGATGCCGGGCCCGTGACTTTTTCTTCCCTTGCTGGCCCCAATCCGGCCCTCCTAAAGTCTGAAGGACAATACAGTGGCCCTTTGTTTGTAAAGTTTGGAGACCCCCGTCTTAGAATAACACAGTGCCTGTGGGCTCGATCACACTTGTGCAAAAACCAGCGTTTTCTGCACTTTTCTGTCAGGCCACAAATAAAACAATTGTTTGCTATGTCCCCTGTTCGTATGACCCTTGTTTTTCTCCTCCCTTCCCCTAGAACGTTCCCCCATGCCCTGATTTCCTTCATCTCCATTCTTTACCCTGTACTGTATTTACAGCCCTGGCCAAAAGTTTTGAGAAACACAAAAATTTATTTTCACAGTCTGCTGCTTCTGTGTTTTTAGATCTTTTTGTCGGATGTTACTATGGTATACTGAACTATAATTACAAGCATTTCATAATGGCTTTTTTCATATATAATTATATTAGGTTTATGAAAAGAGTCAATATTTGAACTGTTGACCCTTCTTTTTCAAGACCTCTGCAATTCGCCATGGCATGCTGTCAATCAACGTCTGGGCCACATCCTGACTGATGGCAGCCGATTCTTGCATAATCAATGCTTTGAGTTTGTTAGAATTTGTGGGGGGGGGGGGTTTCACCCGCCTCTTAAAGGATTGACCTCAAGTTCTCAATGGGATTAAGGTCTGAGGAGTTTCCTGGCCATGGACCCAAAATGTTGATGTTTTGTTCCCCAAGCCACTTAGTTATAACTTTTGCCTTGTGGAAAGGTTCTCCATTATGATGGAAAAGGCATTGTTCATCACCAAACTGTTGAATGTTTGGGAGAAATTACTCTGCACTGGTGGTGCCCTGATCCCACAGCTGAATTAGCTGTAGGAGACGGTCCTGGCACTAGCTGGACTTTCTTGGGCGCTCTGAAGCCTTCTTCACAAATGCAGTGGAAATGTTTTTAACCACTTAAGGACCGGACCAATATGCTGCTAAATGACCCAAGGGGTTTTTACAATTCGGCACTGCGTCGCTTTAACAGACAATTGCGCGGTCGTGCGACGTGGCTCCCAAACAAATTTGGCATCCTTTTTTCCCGACAAATAGAGCTTTCTTTTGGTAGTATTTGATCACCTCTGCGGTTTTTATTTTTTGCGCTATAAACAAAAATAGAGCACCAATTTTGAAAAAAATGCAATATTTTTTACTTTTTGCTATAATAAATATCCCCCAAAACATATCTAAGGAGCTGCGGTGGCTCGACGCGATTGGGACTGCGCTGACAAGCCATTCACCTCTGCAGCTAGAGGTTCGGATCCCGGTCTCAGCTACATGTGAATTGAGTGTGGTGGTCTCAGCCCGGCTCCCGGTGGGTGTGCTATGCGAGGTAAGCTTGCGCTTAGTACGCCCACCCCCCTCCCACAAAAACCACCACACTTACACGCACTCGAAATTGGGTTAACATGCATGAACTTTGACCACGCGGTCTCTAAAAAGAGAGGCGAAGGACTAACGGGGCTGGTTGAGCGGGCTAGATCCTCTCACTCCCTTATAGGAAGTCCCTCTGCCCCGTTGGGCTTCAAAGAGGAGCAGGTAGGGCGGGCTGTGTGGGAGGACCCCCTCACACACCCACCATTGCCACCCGGGGCATGGAGAAAGGTGGCAGATTGCCTCTGGGGGAGGCCTCCCAACTCCTGCAGTCCGGCTCCTCTCTCGAGTACACGCACAAAATACACTTTAAAAGAAAAAAAAAAAAAGAAAAAAAAATATATATCTACATATTTTTTTCCATCAGTTTAGGCCGATACGTATTCTTCTACCTATTTTTGGTAAAAAAATCGCAATAAGCGTTTATCGATTGGTTTGCGCAAAATTTATAGCGTTTACAAAATAGGGGATAGTTTTATTGCATTTTTATTAATTATTTTTTTTTTTACTACTAATGGGGGCGATCAGCAATTTTTTTCATGACTGCGACATTATGGTGGACATTATGGTGGACACTTCGGACAATTTTGACACATTTTTGGGACCATTGTCATTTTCACAGCAAAAAATGCATTTAAATTGCATTGTTTATTGTGAAAATTACAGTTGCAGTTTGGGAGTTAACCACAGGCGCTGTAGGAGTTAGGGTTCACCTAGTGTGTGTTTACAACTGTAGGGGGGTGTGGCTGTAGGACTGACGTCATCGATCGAGTCTCCCTATATAAGGGATCACTCGATCGATGCAGCGCCACAGTGAAGCACGGGCAAGCCGTGTTTACATACGGCTCTCCCCGTTCTTCAGCTCCGGGGAGCGATCGCGACGGGGCGGCTATAAACGAATAGCCGCGCCGTCGTCCCGGATCGCTCCTGAAGCCACGGGGACCGCCGCAAGTACCGGGGGGGTCCCGATCGGACCCCCGACCCACGTCTAGGCAGGCACGTACAGGTACGTTGATGTGCCTGTCCGTGCCATTCTGCCGACGTAAATGTACATGCGGCGGTTCGGAAGTGGTTAATGGGATTCTTGCAGTGACAAGAGACGACGAGTCAACATCGGAAGAGGGGAGAAGAACAGAAGAGAAGAAGGTGATGTCACAGAAGACCGCGATGGCTGCCTGTTAGTAATTGAGCTAACACACGAAGATAGCAGGCAGCCAGCGCTGAAGAAGAGGGCACCGGACAGCTGCAGAAGAACCGGGGTGCGCCGAGTCCACAGCGGAGAGCGGCGAAGATAGAAGAAGACCCCCGGAGAGCCGAGAAGCCCCCCCCGGAGAGCGGAAGAAGAAACCCCCCCCGGAGAGCGGAGAAGACCCCCGGAGAGCGGAAGAAGAAGCCCCCGCTGGTATTAGAACTAATAAAGAAGACAGGGGGGGCCTCCGGAGCAGACTAATAAATTATTTTAAAAACCCTTGTGTTGTGTGTTTACTAACTTTTACTTTTTGCCTCCAGGTGAATGGGTAGGGGTATGATGTACCCCATATCCATTCACTTAGGGTGGGGGGCCGGTATCTGGGGGCCCCCTTATTTGAGGGGACTCCCAGATTCCGATAAGCCCCCGCCCACAGACCCCGACAACCAACGGCAAGGGTTGTCGGGAAGAGGTCCTGTCCTCATCAACATGGGGACAGGGTGCTCTGGGGTGGGGGGGCCCGCAGTGCGCCCCCCTGCCCCAGAGCACCCAACCCCCCCATGTTGAGGGCATGCGGCCTGGCATGGCTCAGGAGGGGGGGGGCTCGCTCATCCCCACTCCCATTCCTGACCGGCCGGGTAGCGTGCTTTGGATACGGGTCTGGTATGGATTGTAGGGGGACCCCCTACGTCGAATTTTCGGCGTGGGGGGGTCTCCTTACAACCCATACCAGACCTAAGGGCCTGGTATGCTCCTGGGGGGGAACCCATGCCGGTTTTGAATTTATAAATTGCCGTGGAGTTCTCCCTCAGGAATGCATACCAAATGCCGTCGCTTGAATGGGCCTTTACAAGGTGTGACTAACTTTCCACATTGTAAAACCAGCCCTAGTTTTGCGCAAGCAAATCGGAACTTACGCAGAAATCACAAGGATGAAAAGCTGATGAAAAGCGTTGTGGATCTGCTTAAGTCCTCATTTGCATACTCAAAGCTGCATTTCAATGAGAAATGCCCCCAGTGGCGGATGCGGTACTGCATCCTAAGATCTGACCGTGTAAGTGTCTTACACATGTCAGATTTTCTGCCTAACTTTGGAAAAAGCCTTTTGAGGATCGTTTCCAAAGTTAGGCACAGACTGAACAGCAGTTCCGCCTGCGTATCTCTTTTGGGAATCAGGCCCTTTGTCTCTGTGGTCACTAATCAAGGAGGTGTGATTACTGTGTGTCTAAAACCCCTCAGCACCAATCAGTTTAGTTTTCCAAACCATTACTGCCCTGTATTGGCTCTGTACAGCACAGAGGCAGGAAGCAACATGCAAAAACTAAACTACAGGTACATTATATGATTGATTTTTATCTATTTTTAATCATTTTTAAAAGGAATCGGTTAACTATGATGTCTATATACCCTGTAAACAGTAATTTCAGCAAAAAAAAAAGTTTTTTTACTCACAACTCCTTTAAATGTAACTGCATACTACACTTAGAGGCACCTCTCTTCTCTTTTATACTCAGTTGTGACGTGACGTTACTTGCATATCAAGACACCGCTTGCATATCAAGTCAAAATGTATTAAAACATTTTGCTTGTCTTGCAAAACGCTCTCAAACCAAGTTACTCTCAAACCAAGGTTTTACTGCATATAGTTACAGTGGCTTGTTTGGGAACAGACTCTTTCGTCATTCAGATCAGGCTTACACGTTCGACAGGCTTCACCTGGCCAGCTTCACCGACTTTGTCTGCTATGCAAATAACTGCATTAACACGGCTTTTATTATAGCGTCTATCTGATAATGGCTTGTCTATAGCCGTTTACAGTAACCGAGCTCCTAATGATATGAGATATGCAGATAATGTGAATGGCCGTGAATCAGAGGCAGGTGAAATTGATCCTCTGACTTTAGAAATTTCCATATTATCCTTTTGACCCTGCCGCGCTTCTGCCGGGCTTTAAATCAATGCCATTTGTAGGACTGTGTCACTATCGCGCGTCTTTGTTGTCGCAATGCAAATGTAACAATGGAAAATGATCCACTCAGTGCCTATTTTTAACTACCTATTTTGATTGCCTATTTCTGAACAATGCTGATACTCTGTGGAACTTGCCACAGTTCAATGTAGATCTTTATGTTATATGGATGAAATAAAAGGACAAAGCACAGTAGAAAAATGGAGAGTACAATGAACCATCAGGGGAAAAAGCAGTAAAGGGCTTATTTAAAAGGGAAAACTCAATGGTTTTGGCTCACTTTCATTTAACTTTTTTTGTTTATAAAGGCCCAGATTCAGCATAGCTTGCGCTATATTTGCGGGGGAGCAGGGCAACGATTTTGCCCTGCGCCCCCGCAAATATTTTGCACTGCCCTCGATTCACGGAGCAGTAGCTCTGTGAACTGCGAGGGCGCGCCGGCAAATTTGCCCGGCGTAAGCGCGCGCAAGTTAAATGATCCCGCCGGGGGCGGGAATCATTTAAATTAGGCGCGCTCCCGCGCCGAGCGTACATCGCTTGCTCCATTGGGAAACTTTCCCGACGTGCATTGCGGCAAATGACGTCGCAAGGACGTCATTTGCTTCAAAGTGAACGTGAATGGCGTCCAGCGCCATTCACAAAGCACTTACGCAAACGACGTAACATCTGAACGTCGCGACGCGGGAGCGGCGGTATACTTTAGCACAGGCTGCCCCTGCTATTAGAAAGGGCAGCCTTGCGCTAAAGTAGCCGTACGGAAACTCCGTACCTGGCTTGCGCGGGGCCCGCGCAAGATTGTGAATCAGTGGTAGTATGCAATTTGCATACTACACGCTGATACACAATGGGAGCGCCCCCTAGCGGCCCCCGCAAGAATGCAGCCTAAAATCTGCGAGGCATAAGAGCCTTATGCCGCGCAGATCTTAGGCTGCAGCCGGTGTAACGAGGTTCCTGAATCAGGAGCACTCGTTACACCGGAGCAAGTAAGCAATTGCGCCGTGTAACTCATGGTTACACGGGCGCAATTGCTTCTTGAATCTGGGCCAAAGACTCGTACACATGATCAAATTTCCATCGGACAAATCCGTGGACTTTTGTCCGAAGGGCGTTGGCCGTGAACTTGTTCTGCATACAGACAGCAGAACTTTTTCAGCCAACATTCACAAAACTACGTGTTTTTTCAGCTCTTTACCGCCACCCTTTGAGCAACTTCTGCTAATGTTGTCTGATGGTTAGCATTGGTTCTGAGCATGCATGTTTGTACTTTGGATTTTAGTCCGACAGACTTGTGTACACGATCGGATAATCCGACAGGGGACATTTGTTGTCGGACAATTTGAGAGCATGCTATCCAACATTTGTTGTCAGAAATTCCGACAACAATTGTCCGATGGAGCATACAGACGGTCAGATTATCCGACAAAACATGTCCATCACACAATTGTTGTTGGAATATCCGATTGTGTGCACGGGCCTTAAGACTTTATATCTGTTTTTAGAAACTGTCATGAAGTTCGTTAGACCCACTCTGTTAAACAGGTACATGCAAGAGGCCCTATGCACTACCACTTTCATTTTAGGCAGCTGCTCACATCAATTTAATGTGTCCCCACATGTGCAAATACAGATTGTATGGTTATAATGTGGCGCTTTGCTTGTATGTAGTATGTAAATACAAATTTCATAGAGTTATGATTGTGTCCAATTGTGGTTGATTACTCCTATATATTGTGGGTAATATAAAAGTTCCGAAAAACAAACAAAGGTGCCTCTAAGTGCAGAAATAAAAACTTTTTAATATCCCCAAAAGGATTAAAAAGGATTAAAATTGTAGTAAGTGTATCCAGGTGATGTTCTGATAGCAGGAAGATCCCAGTATGTAATACATCCAGTAGGATCCAGAAAACAACAGCCAATGGACGCTGCAGGCTCTGGAAACACAATAACGCTGTCTGGGTCAGTGTGGAATATGGAGCCCGGAAATGACATCAGCGGAAGTGGGACGAAAACCAGCATGGAACACAAACAGGAAGTGTGTCATCAGAAAGTGACGCGTTTCGGAACTGCTAATTGGTTCCTTCTTCAGCCAATGACGCTTCATTTTGGGGATATTAAAACGTTTTTATTTCTACACTTAGAGGTGCCTTTGTTTGTTTTTCTGTCTATCATTAGAGATCGCTTGTGCAGCCTGAAGTGTAAGAAGATAGACACAGAGAGCTGTGCATGATGTCAAAAGCCTAGCCTAGGCTAATGACCAGACAAGAAACAGGAAATGGGCTGTATAAGGTATTTACTGGCAGAAGAAAATTGTTTTACTATCCAAAGTTAAAACAACAAGGGCAGAAGAATTAATAGATGGAAAGATGATAAAATGACTGAAGTTCTGCTTTAATTTGACTTTGCATAGGGTGATAATTACCCCATGCATATTGCTGGATGTCAGAACCATGCCACACCATGCCAGGGAGATATGTTTTCCTAGCCATAACATAACATAACTATGCAGTTAGGGCAGCATGCAAGATAAGTTGTTATTTTAGGTATTTTGAGCACTTACTGAGCTATGAAAACAAAATAATTTAAATGGTATGTTTGATAGACAATGGCCCCTTTCACACGGGGTGGATCAGTAATGATCCGCCCCATGAACCTCCGCTTGCTCAGCGGGGATCGCTCCGTTGATCCCCGCTGAGCAGGCGGATGAAACGGCGGTCCCCGCACACTGTGCAGGGACCGCCATGTCTTTTCTCCGCTCTCCTCTATTGGGGGATCGGATGAACACGGACCGTCTGTCCGTGTTCATCCGATCTGATCTGCAGACGGAAGGAAAAATAGGGTTTTAATTCCTAGAACTTAACTAAACTTTCAGGCCTCATGCACACTGGACGTTAAAATAACGTTATAAAAACGTTGCGTTTATTTTTGTTTTTTTTAAGAATTTTTTTTTATTTTTGTTTTTTTCAATGGATCAAAAATGTAAAAAATGCTGGTGAGTGATGTTTTTGAGCGTTTATCCGTGTTTATCGACGTTTATCAGCTTTTATTGGCATTAGAGCGTTTTTACAGCTGAAAAACATCTCAAAACCCACTTGTTTTTTTTGTTTTATTTTTTTACTGCTCAAAACGCCACTGCCCAAAACTGCTGATAACAGTCTATTTGTGCATGGACACATAGGATAACATGATGGAGAGTTTAATGACTATAGAAAAAAATGTCTACAGCCAAAAACAGCTGCTGTAAAAACATCAAAAAACATCCAGTATGCATGAGGCTTTAAGCATAACTAAACTCTCGCAATCAGCATTTACTTATTTTAACCATTATGCTACTAGCATTAATAAATAGATAGGACGGTATATTTAATTTATTGTTTTAAACCGTTTTTTTTTTTAATTTCTTTAGTTGCTTCCTGGTTTCTGACCTAGGCCAAAATGATGTCATACATCCCAGAAGTCCTCAAATGCCGCGTACACACGGTCGGAATTTCCGATGAAAAAAGTCTGACGGAACTTTTTCATCGGATATTCCGACCGTGTGTATGCCCCATCTGAATTTTTCCATCGGTCTTAGAAAGAGAACATGTTCTTTTTCTTTCCGACGGAAAAAAATTCTATTGGAAATTCCTTTCATCTGTATGGAATTCCGATGGAGAAAAAAACATGCATGCTCGTAAACAATTTGACGCATGCTCGGAAGCATTGAACTTAATTTTTCTAGGCTCATCATAGTGTTCTAAGTCACTGCATTGACGGTCGGAATTTAGTTTGTCCGTGTGTATTCAATACAGCCTGAGCGGAATTCCGTCGGAAAAAACGGTCGGAGTTTATTCCGACGGAAAAACCTGTCGTGTGTACGAGGCAATAGGCATTTTTTTCTTTCAACTAGAAGAGGTGAGAATAGGCTTTTTCAACAAAGCATGCCCTCTTGCCTACATGCCTGGGCTAAGGGCAGATGGATTCCAGGAAGGAAATGCTACATGAAACATCTGCCTTTACTTACGATGTTGATCGCTAGAAATGTTAGGGGGGGGGGGAGTTAAACTAATTTATCGACAAAATATGTGACTAATTAGAGTCTAGACTAGAAATATACACCTTATTGGGGCTTTGTTTAAGGAAGTGTCATGTATACAATAATTACCCAAACTTGTATCACATACGTTATTAACTATGGAATTATAAATATGTGTCTCCATATATAATGTACACATTTACTGCATTATATAGTGCAAAAGTAAAGCATTTTTTATGAAACAATACAAATCCTTAGGGCCCCTTACTGTATGCTAATATATACAGATCCATACATGAGCTATCTGCACTATTGCCTATTGTAACTTAATTGGATCAATCTTGTCTGTTTAATTTATTACCACAATGTTTAAATTCCAATAAACATCAACTCTTCATTGTTTAATAAGATTGTTTATTAGGAACTCATAAATAGTTGTACTATCCAACTACCACTAGGATGCATTTAAATAGTTTGAGATCCCCCCATGTCCTGCGGTTAAGGAGAATTGTTTTTAGTGTTTTGAATCTTTCTACTATAACTGAAACTCCGTTCCGGCAGAGCAAATGTGAAAATTATGTGTCAATCTGCTGTGTTAGAGCCACACAGGAGGTTTGTAATTGGGCATTAGCATGGGATGAGCCGACTGATAAATAGGGTCAATAATTGGTAATATACCATAAGTATAGGCAACTTTAGATAAATCCTATGCTACCAGAGAACTTAACCACTTGCTTACTGGGCACATATACCCCCCTCCTGCCCAGGTGAAATTTCAGCTTTCGGCACTGCGTCGCTTTAACTAACAATTGCGCGGTCATGCGACGTGGCTCCCAAACAAAATTGACATCCTTTTTTCCCCACAAGTAGAGCTTTCTTTTGGTGGTATTTGATCGCCTGTGCGGTTTTTATTTTTTGCGCTATAAACAAAAATGTGCGACAATTTTGAAAAAAATGCAATATTTTTTACTTCTTGCTATAATAAATATCCCAATTTAAAAAAAAAAACTCATTTTTTTTCTCAGTTTAGGCCAATGCGTATTCTTCTACATATTTTTGGTAAAAAAAAAAATCGCAACAAGCGACTGGTTTGCGCAAAAGTTATAGCGCTTACAAAATAGGGGACAGAATTATTATTTTTTGTTATTTTTTTTTTTACTAGAAATGGCGGCGATCTGCGATTTTTATTGGGACTGCGACGTTATGGTGGACACATCGGACACATTTTTGGCGCCAATTCACATTTATACTGCGATCAGTGCTATAAATATGCACTAATTACAGTACAAATGTGACTGGCATTGAAGGGGTTAACACTAGGGGGTGAGGAAGGGGTTAAATATGTTTCCTATAAAGTGTTCTAACTGTAGGTGGAGGGGGGGTGACTGGGGGGGGGGGTGACCGATCTGTGTCTCTATGTACAAGGGACACAGATCGGTCTCCTCTCCAGAGACAGCACCGCTGTCTCTGTGTAAAACGGCAATGAGAGATGATCTCATATGTTTACATATGAGATCATCTCTCATTGGCCGCACAGATCAAATCGCAAACGGCCACTCTGATTGCCCATTCGCAGCGATCTGTAATTGGCTGTGTCCAAGGGACACGGCCAACACAGATTTTCCCCGCTGCGCGCTCTGGAGCGCGGGCGGGGACCGCCCAAAGGGGCGGACGTCAATTGAC
Organism: Rana temporaria; assembly: GCF_905171775.1. Classification (NCBI taxonomy): domain Eukaryota; kingdom Metazoa; phylum Chordata; class Amphibia; order Anura; family Ranidae; genus Rana; species Rana temporaria. The sequence continues at coordinate 51,719,740 of NC_053490.1, read as the reverse complement.
GTCCACTTGGATTTTGGGATCCGCGCTGTAGCCGTCAATTGACTATAGCGCGGGTCCCAAGTAGTTAAAGCAGAACTAAACTCTCTCAATCAACATTTAAGTGGTTGTAAAGGTCAAAGTTTTTTTTTTTTTTTATCTTAAGGCATTCTATTCCTTAAGATAAAAAACCTTCTGTGTGTAGCAGTCCCCCTCATACTTACCTGAGGTCCATCTCTATCCAGCAATGTTGCACGAGAGCCTCAGTTGTCCCAGGACTTGCCCTCCTCATTGGCCGAGACAGCCACAGGTGTCATTGGCTCTAACTTCTGTCAATCAAAGTCAGTGAGCCAATGAAGAGAAGGACAGGGTGGTCGAGCAATGGCTCCGTGTCTGAATGCACACCCAGAGCAACGGTTCTGGCCAGGAGCACCAGCGAAGAACCAGAGAAAAGAAGGACCAGGGCTGCTCTGTGCAAAACCACTGCACAGAGCAGGTAAGTATAATATGTTTGACTTTAATATCCCTTTAAGTATTTTTCTTCATTATGCTGCTAACATTAGTAAACAGATAGGAAGTTATATTAGATTTCCTTGTTTTAAACTTTATTTCTATTTCTTCAGGTGCTTCCTGGTTTCTGGCCTAGGCCAAAATGATGTCATACATTCCAAGAGTCTTCATGAGCATTTTTGTTCTTCCATCTGGAGGAGAAGAGGAGGGACTCTCTCAGCTAAGAACACCCGCCTGCCTGCATGCCTGAGCTAAGGGCAAATGGATTTCATGAAGTAAATGCTACATAAATCATCTACCCTTACTCAAGATGAGCGCGGTGAGAAATGCTAGGGGGGGGGGGGGAGTTTTCAAACTGATTTATGATAAATCATAAAGACATGGATGGATGGACAAGTTTTGCTTTTTGAATATTAAAAATTAATTAAATAGCTTTTTCAGTATGTAGTGCGTTTTTACCATTTATCCCCTCTCTGACCACCAAACAGTGGATAAGCAGACATGGTGGTGATCAGGTACATATGTATTGCCCCAGCTACAATGCTTTGCATTGGGGTGTGGCTATATTGGCACTACATGTAGAGCTGATAAGCTCTGGTGTCTCAACCTGTTACTATACTTTTTGCTTGGTTTTAACCTCAGGGCTCCACTTTTTATTATTTCCTGCTTTATGAGGTAATCCTGCCCATATCTTACAGGAGCTGCAGAGGTGAACTACGTTCCATCCATCTGTTCATCCATCCACCCTTCATTCAACCATCATCCAACCATCTATTTTTCATCCTCCCCTCTACCATTCATCTACTATTGCTATAATTGCTGTTATACCACATACTCTCAAGCCTCGTACACACGACCGGTTTTCCCAGCAGGAAAACTGCCAGGAGAGCATTTGGCCGGGAATCCTGTCTGTGTGTATGCTCCCTAGCAGTTTTCCCATCAGGAAAACAGCCGGGAATCCCAACGGGAAAATAGAGAACCTGGCTCTCTATTTTCTCGTTGGGAATCTTGGCAAAGTGTTTCCTGCCGAGAAAACCGGTCATCTATATGCTTACCTGTCCGAAGGTAAACCTGTGCATGCTCGATAAGCCTTTGACGCATGTGCGGTAGCATACAAGGCATAGTATAGGTTGTAGCAAGATGGCGACGACGGCATCGAATGTGATGAGCGCCAGCTCGTCATAGTCGATGATGTCACTGCGTTCTTGCCATTCAAAAGAACCGTCTGTATGCATGGCTTGGCAAGCCAAGCTTGCCAGGAATCCCGTCAGGAAAACCAACATTTTTTTCCTGACGGGATTCCTGGCCGTGTGTACAGGGCTTCAGTGTGTTTATCCATGGACTAATCTGCTCACAGAGTACAGAGGCATGCTATGTCACAACCATGAGCCAAACTCTTGGCTCGCAGTTGTGGTACATTCCCACAATTGCCATTATTACCACTTGGCAATAAAAAAAAAAAAATCATATGGCATTATTTCCTCATGGACATCTGCAAATCTGCTTGCATTGCCCTGTGAAAAAAAGCCTTAAAGGGGTGGTTCACCCTAAAAACTACTTTTTTTTATTACACTGGCCCCTCACATTACAATACGATTAAGGCTATTATTTTTTTTTTGATGCTGTACATACCTTTGTACAGCATATTCACCCGTGGCTTCCGTCTTGCGAGTCCCGCGGGAGTGGGCGTTCCTAACATGTCTGTGATTGATGTTTTGACCAAAAAGCCAATCGTGACGCGGCTTACGCGACGGGGGGAGCTCGTTTTTGGTCAAGACGTCAATCACAGACATGTTAGGAACGCCCACTCCCGCGGGACTCACAAGCCGAAAGCCACGGGTGAATATGCTGTACAAAGGTATGTACAGCATAAAAAAAAAATAATAGCCTTAATCGGATTGTAATGTGGGGGGCCAGTGTAATAAAAAAAAGTAGTTTTTAGGGTGAACCACCCCTTTAACCCCTTTGCCTCCCGACCCTTTAAGGGGTTTCAGATGTCGGGAGGCAGGGTTGGGTTTCTGATCATGTGACCACCATGATTTCCTGTTACAACGGTCACATGATCGGAAAGTTCTTGATCACAAGTAGAGATCAGGAGCTTTACGTTAGCCGCCGGTAACTGTGCCGGGAGAGCGCAGGGAGCACGCTCTCGGCACGGCTCTGTTTATCTTAAGGTACACATATATACCTGTGTTGAGGTCTACCTGCGGAGAGGCCACATATATGCGTACGGACAGTGGGAAGGAGTTAAGCAATACTGTCAAGAGCAAGTGCTGAACCTTTTCGAATAGGCTTTTACCCTCTGCACCAACTGTTAGAAGAAGCTCCTAGGTAATTGTCCATTCCAAACTGAATTATGGTCAACTTAAAATATAACGGGAGGATTGATAGGTGTTCAGCTTTCATCAGTTTAGGCAAGAAAGGATGATGAAATAAATGATGTTTGAAGTTAGTGCTGCGGGCTGCTAGTCCTTTGTTCATCAATCACTCTTAGTAAAACCTGCAGTATGGTCAATCTGTATTAATTTGAAGCAGCTAATGCTATTCTTAATTATTCAATTCTGTTGCATCTTTATTTAGCACAGGTGACAGAAAACAACACTTCAGGGGCTCAATGTCATCTGATGTCACCACCAGTTAATGGGATTTTCACCTACTTTTGGCCTTTTCTCCAGCCAAATTCTAATTACAAGGTGATAATACCATCAGATGTTAATTAGAATCGAGTAACATGACATCTTTCTCAAAAGACCATTCGCTTAGCACATATGTTGGTCCTAAAGGCAAGCTATTATTAGGTGCATTACAAAATTACATTTACCTCTTTATGGGTATCTATATTTATGATAATATAATGGTTTGCTATATGAGGGAATTAATGACAAAGACAGCACTAAAAATCTAATGAGGCTTCTATACCTTCCTCACTCTACTAGAAGTAAGCTTTTATTTCTAATTGTCTCCCCAATGATAGAATTCCACCTCACTTCCTGTTCTTTCTTTCACCCATTAAACAGACAGGATGTTAGAAGAAACATTTCAAATGGACATAGATTGTAATAAAATGTTGGAAGTGGTTCTAATCTAATCTACGCTCACTGACCACTTTATTAGGTAATTATTATTTATTTATTTATTATTTATTAGGTAATTGCTTGGTAATACAAATTGCTAATCAGCCAATCACATGGTATCAACTAAATGCATTTAGGCATCTATATGTGGTGAATTTTACTTGCAGCAGTTCAAAACGAGCATCAGAATGGGGAAAAAGGGGGATTTAAGTGACTTTGAACGTGGCATGGTTGTTGGTGCCAGACAGGCTGGTCTGAGTATTTCAAAAACTTCTGATCTACTGGGATTTTCACACACAATGATCTCTAGGGTTTACACAGAATGGTCTGAAAAATGAGAAAAAAGTAGCTCAGGACTTGAAATTTTGGACCCTGGGCTAGACTTCTAGCAGAGGTAGAGAGTCAGTCAACAGTAATGCCGCGTACAGACGGTCGTTTTTTGTGATGAAAAAAACGACGTTTTAAAAAACGTCATTTAAAATGACCGTGTGTGGGCAAAACGTCGTTTTATGTCTTCAAAAAAACTACCAAAAAAAAATTCGAACATGCTCGAATTTTTTATGTCGTTTTTCAAAACGTCGTTTTTTGTTTCACAGAAATTGACCGTGTGTAGCAAAAAACGACGTTTAAAACGACGTTTTTAAACCCGCGCATGCCCAGAAGCTAGTTATGAAGTGAGCTTCAATGGAAAAAAGTGGTGAAACGTAACCTCGCTTTGCTAGAGCATTGTGAAAAAACGATGGTGTGTAGGCAACATCGTTTTTGAAAATGATGTTTCAAAAACGTCGTTTTATTTCATGATTTAAAACGTCGTTTTATTTCATCACAAAAAACGACCGTCTGTACGCGGCATAAGTGTATTTAAACATGCTTGGACCATTTGGTATTTTTTCTGCCATCACTCTTCTATTTTTATGTTTCTAAAGCAATTGCAAATAACACTGAAAATCTAAACTAAAATACAGTATAGTAGTCAAAGCCCATTCATCTCTAGTGAGGACTGCTCAGCTCAAATTAGCTTTCAATGTGTCACTGAGTCATTGGTGTGCCAATAGACTTCCAATTTAAAAAAAAAAAAAAAAAAAAAGTCAATTTCTTTAAATTTAGAGCCTCTATCGCAGCTTTGGCTGTGCTGTGGGTTCATGCTGTCGCTTCTGGGGTGTTGATCACACCACAGGCCGACAGGCCGACAGGCCGACAGGTGGCAGGGGTGGCAGGTGGCAGCAGTGGAGTCAAGGATTTGAATATTTCTTCTCAGCAGCCTATCAGGAGGAGGTTCCCCCGCTGTGCATGCTGGGGAGGGGTATTTATGAGGCAGACACTATTTTCTTGGGTCTTCTTCCCGTATGGCCCACCTTCAGGGTAGCCATACCACGGCACCCCGGCAAAATGGCCTTCCAGGCTGGGGTGTGCATGCTACGTGGTGTTCCTGGTTCTGGGACCATGTTGGCCCGGAGCATTTAATCTGCCGCTGGGGCCCAGTGATCGACTGGGTCCCCAACCTGAAGAGGTCCTAAGCTGTCAATCTTGTTAGAGGAAGCTGTTCGGTGGGGAGTCTGCCTGAGGAGCGCCAAGAGAGGCTGGTGTTCCAAGAAGGTTCTGACCATCCACCAAGGACCGGGGTGATCGAGTGCTGAGAGGCTGGACGACGGTCGCCTATCAGTCGGTAACCTAACTAAAACTACCTGAAGGAGATCCGGGTGCTGAATCTGTTAAGGAGGATCCCGGACCACTATCATCTCCACTATTTTCAACCATTGGGTAGGTCTTTTTTTAGAGACTTAACCCCAAGTTCTGAGTGACATTCTGGCTGCCAGGCTGGTGAGAGAGGCCTGTCCAGGTGCGCTGTAACCACTCTGATTGAAGTGGTAGAGTGGAGGTTGTCATTGGATGCAGGACTGCTTCCCATCTACATACACCTGAATCTGTTATTCCTCAATTCCCCTATTCCTTTATTCTTCACCAAGTTCTACAGTTTTTATCCAGCTGGGTAATAAAAGCACAGAAAAGATACCTGTTGTGTAAACATTCCATTTACTACAATTTTCATTCAGTACCCTAGACAGCGGATAACCAGAGGTAACATGTCACCCAAAACAAACCAGCAGCTCCTTCGGGGGTAAGTGCTACAGTAGTATATATAAATTAGTAATTAACCACTTTCTTACTGGGCACTTAAATTGGCTGACAGCTGATCACGTAATAAGGGGTCGGGATCGAACCCTTACTACGATTTGTGATCCAGCGAATCTCATTGACTCGCTGATCACAGAGCGTGCCACGCGCACACTACAGGTATGGAATGACAGCTGCAGAGTGGCTCTATTATCCTGACTGGGCATCATATTATGCCCAGCAGGATAAGCCATTCATGAGCGCCAGCGAGGGCGTGCAGCACGGCGATCTGTGGTGTAGTGTGTCACTTGGACACAATGCATCTCCGATCCCGGTAAAGAGCTAATGCCATAGGCTCTTTACCATATGATCAGCTGTGTCCAATTTAAGGTGGTCACATCGTAAACCAGGAAGTGGCGTTTATCAGGTCTTCCTCGATTCGCGCTGACAACGCGCGAGTAGAGGAGAGCTGATCAGCTGCTCTCCTGACGGGGGGGGGGGGGTCTGCGCTGATAATCAGCACATTGATTATTAGTGTAGACGCATCAAATTTGCCCACTAGAGCCCAACAGGGATGCCAACCCGTGCCAACCACTGATGTCAACCCGAGCCCACCAGGCATTCTAATCAGTGCCCATCAAGAATGTCAATCAGTGCACATTATGGATGGCAATCAGTGCCCATCAGTAATGCCTGTCAGTGCCTCCTCATCAGTGTTGCCTATTAGTGACATCTTTCAGTGCCGCCCATCTGTGCCCAGCATTGCCCATCAGTGTGGGCTATTAATGCCACCTATCAGTGCCCATCAGTGCCACCTATAAGTGCCCATCAGTGCTGCCTATCAGTGCCCAGTGCTGCTTATCAGTGCCACCTATCAGTGCCCATCAGTGCTGCATTTCATTGCCAACTATCAGTGCCTGTAAGTGCTGCATATTAGTACCTCATCAGCAGTGCCCACCAGTGCCATCTCATCAGTGCCGCCTCATCAGTGCAGCCTCTTTAGTGCTCGTCAGTAAAGGAGAAAACATACTTATTTACTAAAGTTTATAACAGAAATTAAGAAAAACTTTTTTTTCCCAACTTTCTTTAAGCAAAAAATAAAAAATCCAGTGGTGATCAAATACCGCAATTGTCATTCAAATTGTGACAGCCCTGAAAGCTGAAAATTGGTCTGGGCAGGAAGGGGGCGAAACTGCCCTGTATTGAAGTGGTTAAAGGATAATCAAATATTGTATAAATACAATAGGTGTGTGTGTCCTTATGCTGCGTACACACGATAGGTTAGTCTGATGAAAACGGTCTGATGGACCGTTTTCATCAGACCAAACCGATTGTGTGTGGGCCCCATAGGTTATTTATCCATAGGTTAAAAAAATGGAACTTGTTTTAAAATTAACTGATGGATACCTAACCGATAGTAAAAAAAACAATCGTCTGTAGGCACGTCCATCGGTTAAAAATCCACGCATGCTCAGAATCAAGTCGACGCATGCTTGGAAGCATTGAACTTCATTTTTTTCAGCACGTCGTTGCGTTTTACGTCACCGCGTTCTGACACGATCGTTTTTTTAACTGATGGTGTGTAGGCATGACAGACCATCAGTCAGCTTCATCGGATAACTGATGGAAAAATCCATCAGACCGTTTTCATCAGACTAACCTATCGTGTGTACAGGGCATAAGTTGTATCTTGGTAAACGTTGTATATTTTTTCCAAATGTGTTCAATAATCCAGTAGTGACGGCTGCTGTCTCTTCTTGTGCAGGGTGACTGGTCTTGTAGCCGCCCCCTCCTGTAGGTTTCTACAGGCAGCCTGTAGTGGGTGGAGCCTGCTGGGTTCCTCCCACATCTCTGCTTTCTGCACAGGCTGAATACAGGGATGATGTCTCTGCTACTTTTGCAACATAATAACTGGGTTAGCAAAGGCATTTTGGGCACTCATAGTGGAATGATATCCGCTGTGGCTTATGTGGAATATGTTTAAATGGAATTTTCAGCTTTAAGAGGTCTACATTAAAATAATTTATGATAATTGCCATTAGTATGGGCACATTTATTTTATGACTGCTCTTATGCTAAACCATTTGAGAAAAAAAAAATGTCTTATGGCATTGTATAGTGCTATCACCTGTGACAGTGTGCCCCTTATTAAAATGGAAACATAACAGAGAAGAATGTATTCCTTCCAAAATGTGACTGCACCATTAGGTTGGCCTATTTTCTCTATCTCGATGAATCAAAATAAAATAAAACTTTTAGGAGCTTATGTTTTAGATTAATTCCAAACTTTTAAACTAGAGCAAGTGAAATCGTATTTATTACCTTTATGCAGTATATCTCTATTGTTAAATGTGTTTTTCTTTGACAGTTCTTGGGCAACTCTGGAGAAAGATACTTCAGAGCAGAGGAACTACTGATTACAAGAATGATGTATTGCAATTCATTATCCAGGTGAACTGTGTTCTAATTCTTACCATGACAGACTTTCACTTCCTGCAGAGATATTATTTAACGTTAAAAGGATTTCAATCCATTTACTAAATGTTCTATCACCAGGAATAACAGGAGAAGAAATAGGAACCATAAAAATGACCTATTGCACTTGGTGTGAATCTGTTTGCAGCCGTTTCGCTCTCAGCAAATAATATTCTCAGGTCATCTTAGACCAGAAGGTAAGAAACAGAAGATAAGTTGAGAAATGTCTACAATAGCGGAGTTATGAGCGACTGGTTAATGCACTTCAGTCCCCTCTTATATAGGGCTTATAAAGTAAATATGCTATAACACTATAAACAAGACTCCTGATTTTTCTGCTTAGTAGGCATGCACCTAGAACTTGGGCAATGCAGGCACTGAATGTGCTTTACAGCTACAGATTAGGTCATTGTAGGTATTGTATGCATTTTTCAGCAAAAACATGAATCAATGCAGCAATTGTTTGCGCTTTTTACCTAGAGCCTGTGGCGATAAAGGCATTGCAGCTAGCGCTTGGGTCAATGCAAGGATTGTATGCACTTTGCAGCTAAAGCTTTGGCCAATGTAGGCAATTTATGGAATTTTCTGATAGAACTTGGGTCAATGGAGGCATTGTATGTGCGTTGCAGCTAGAGATTGGGCCAACGCACACATTGTCTGTGTGTTGCAGCTAGAGCTTGGGTCAAGCGGGCATTATATGCACATTGTAGCTAGAGCTTGGGTCAATGCTTCCATTGCATATGCTGCAGCAGCTACAGCTTGGAACAATGCAGGCATTGTATGCGCTTTGCAGCTAGATTTTGAGTCAATAAAGGGCCCTGTATGCGCTTTACAGCTGGAGTTTATGTATGTTCTTTTCAGATAGAGCTCGGGTCATTGTAGAAATTGTATTTTCTTTGTAACTAGAGCTTGGGATATTGTAGCGCTTGGGCCAATACAGGAATTGTACTGTACATACTTTGCAGTTGGAGCTTGGGCCAATGAAAGCACTGTACAGTGTATGCTCTTTTCAGCTACAGCTTGGGTCAATGCAGGCATTTAATGCATTTTCCAGCTAGAGCTTGGGTCAATACAGGGATTGTATGCACTCTGCAGCTAATGCTTTGGCCACTGTAGGCATTTCTATGCAAATTTCTGATAGAACTTGGGTCAATGCAGGCATTTTATGTGCTTTGCTGCTAGAGCTTGGGTCAAGCAGACATTATATGCACATTGTAGCTACAGCTTGGGTCAATGCTGGCATTGTATGTGCTTTGCAGCTAGAGCTTGGGTCAAGCAGACATTATATACATATTGTAGCTAGAGCTTGGGTCAATGCTGGCATTGTATGTTCTTTTCAGCTACAGTTTGGGACAGTGTAGGCTTTGCATATGCTTTACAGCTGAAGTTTACGTCAGTATAGACACTGTGGGCCTGATTTACTATGCTCTGTGCGCTGCGCTGGTTCATGCGTTAATTAGTACTCCGGGTGGAGGCTTAATTGGGCGCATGAACCAGCGTAGCAGCCGGCGCATTGAAACTAAGGCTGCATTCACACCTAGGCGTTGGCGTTACCAGGCGTTTTTACGCGCGTTTTTTTCGCGCGTTTTGGTGCGCGTTTGCGCGCGTTTGTGCGCGTTTGCGCGCGTTTGAGCAGAGCGACGTCCAGCGTTTTTTTTTTTTTTTTTGACCAATAGTAAAATAGATCACCTCTGTCATCATTTGTTGCTATGTGAAAGGTTTTTTTTTCCTCTTCCTGGGTGATAATTCCTCTTCCGGGTCATCCTTGTGCTTCTGACTCAATTGTGAAAATGAGTGATGACGAGATGGCTTTGTTCATGGCAGCAGCCACTGCTAGCCAATATCTTGTAAACGAGAGGCAGAGAAAAAGGAAGAGGCAACGCAGATTTTGGATACACCCCGTCATTGCTGATCGGGAAGAAAGAGGGCAATTTTGGGTGATGTACCAAGACCTCCGTGACCATGAAGACAAATTTCTGGACTACACCAGAATGTTCATAAAAAGGTTAGTAAAAAATGATCTGGAATCATTTATTTTTTACATTGTACCATTTGGGTTGCCACCTTTTCTTCAAGTCAAACATGTACACTTCTGCGGTGCACAACTATTTTTTTTAATACTATGAACTATACATATATTTTGTTAGTATTTTACATTTCTAATCATATGAATATAATAAAAATAGTCCCCTTTCCATTGCAGTGCACAGAGTTCCCCCTTTACATTAGAGTCCACAGAGTTCCCCCTTTACATTAGAGTCCACAAAGTTCCCCCTTTACATTACAGTGCACAGAGTCCCCCTTTACATTACAGTGCACAGAGTCCCCCTTTACATTACAGTGCACAGAATCCCCCTTTACATTACAGTGCACAGAGTCCCCCTTTACATCACAGTCACCCTTTTGCATCTCAACTCCCAGATTTCCCTTTCACTGTATGGGTTAACCAACATAATCTGATTGAAGCGAGACCTCAAGATACTCAGACATAAGGGATGCTCTGTGAACCATGATCTAAGGGGGAAACCGAGATCTCTGATGTACGGAGAGGACTCCAATGTGAGAACTCTGATTTTTCCTAGTGTACTCACCAAGAGGCAGGATAGAGAAAGGGGGTGGGTGCTTCTGTTAGACAGCGATGGAGGGTGAGCTCACTCACCCCTTGGCAGATAGCACATCTCATCCTGGTATATCTGTGGCTGCTGGGTTGTAAGTTTTCATCCCCTGCAGCCATTAACCCTGCCGGAAATCCATATTCTGGTCAGAAAAATCTGTCAGAGTGTCAGGCAGTCTGAAACCCGGACACATGATTCCAAACCCGAACTGTTCTGGTGAATCCCGGAAAGGTGGCAACCCTAGTACCAATCCATTGCCAATTTTAAATTTCATTTTCCTTTACAGCTTTGATGAGTTGCTGGAATTGTTGATCAACAGATTGCAGAGGATGGACACCTACTTCCGCAACTGTATCCCCCCTGTGGAGCGACTTATCATAACACTGAGGTAATTTTTATTTAGCGCTTTGAATGTAATACACTCTATTATATATATATATATATATATATATATATATATATATATATATATATATATGTGTAATAAAAACCAAACAAAAATTCTGTAGGAACAAAATTATTTTAATATTTTAATCAACCAAAACATTGGGTCTTTTTTTTTTTATTATGAAAATATACACAAAGTGCACAAATACACAAAATATACAAAAATGTTTTATACATAATCCTTATTTACAATTGCTGTAAATTTGGGGAGGAGTCCTCTTCCCCGTGCGGTGACATGGCGACCGACAGTGCGTGGGCAAAAGGGGGCCAAGTGGAGGTGGTGCTGTCTTCCCCTGACCAATTGGAAGGTGGTGTTGCTTGTGGTGGTGGTGGTGTTCGTGTTGGGGCATTCCTGAAAGTCGATTGTCTCGGTCGATGTGGGTAATGTGATGTAGGTGTAGTCGTTAACGCAGGGTAAGTAGAAGGTGGTGGGTGGTAAGAAGAAAGTGTTGTAGGAGGCAGAGTACTGTATGTGACAGGTGGTGTTGAGAGATGAGGAAAAGGAGAATGAGGGTGGTAAGAAGAAGGTTGTGTATAAGGAAAAGGATTCAGAGAAGTGTGAGTGGAAGGTGTTGGCACAGGAGGTAAATGAGATAGAGTGGTGGTGAAAGGATGGTGCGCAGAAGTCGGTGGTGGTGTTGGTCGAGGAGGTTGGTCGGAAAGCTGTGGTCCTGTCCAAAGGGTAACGGGTGGTGGGGAGAAATGGGTCGTGGGTGGTGTTGGGACATGCTCGGTCCGTTTATTGGCATATGGGCCATAGGGTGGTGGTGGTTCGGATAAATCGTCAGCTTCTGTCGGGGGTATAAATGTCGAGATGTATCTAGCCGTACAGGACAGCACCACCGCTTGCAGATTTGGGGGAACTTTGTCGATTAGTTCCCCCAGACATTTTGCTACATTTTGGCCATACGATCTGTTGCTCATCCGGTCAGACATGTTGGTCATAATGTCCAACATACGATCCAGGGCTGGATCCGGAGCAGGAGCCCTCCTACGCAGAGCACGCGGAGGTCCAATATGCGCAATGTTAACTGGGGGCTGCTCTGCAAGTGGTCTTGTTGCATTAGAAGTTGATGCCTCGGAGTGCTGCGGTTCCGGCTCCAGAGTAGCCATCGCTTGATCCCCCGATGCCACGCTCTCTCTGTCCCCTCTCTCTGCCACGCTCTCTCTGTCCCCTCTCTCTGCCACGCTCTCTCTGTCTACTACAGCTGTGGCAGCCTCGTCCCAGCAGCTTTCAGTACTGAAAAAAGAAATCATGTATTCAAAAATAATTTTAAAACATTTGGTTTACCGAGCAAAGTACAGATAATGGTTTACCTCCCCAAATCCAGCACCGGTCTCAGAAACTCCAATTCCTTTGCATGAACGTATTCTCTCACCGAACATGCTCCACTCCCACTTCGCCGCTGCTCCCGCTGTGCCTTCAGCTGGCGAGCGTAGGCGTCCCTTATACTCTTCCATCTGAGTTTTAGAATTTTCACTGTAAAAAATAAAATAAAATAATATATATTATTTTCTTTGTAGGTATCTATCAACTGGACAATCGATTGCAAGTCTGCATTACTCGTTTCGTATTGGAAGATCTACTGCCAGTTATATAATTCGGGACACCTGCAGTGCCATTTGGGAAGTCCTGAAACCCATTGTGTTTAAAAAACCGGCAGCAGAGGACTGGGAAAAAATTTCCCAAGTATTCTGGGAACGCTGTAACTTTCCGAATTGTCTAGGAGCGATCGATGGGAAACACATCAGAATTGTTAAGCCCATGGCTAGTGGGAGCCAGTATTTCAATTATAAGAAATACTTTTCATTCGTCTTAATGGCTGTGGCTGATGCCAATTATTGCTTTACCTATATTGACATTGGTTCCTATGGAAGTAGTGCAGACTCTGCGATTTTTGGGAACTCCTCTTTTGGGCAATTACTTCGAACAGATGGTCTGGACCTTCCACAAAATAGTCCACTCCCGGGCACAAACGGCCCTCCCCTACCAAGTGTCTTTGTGGGTGATGAGGCTTTTGCTCTGAACACACACCTACTTCGGCCTTATTCAGGACATAATCTGAACGAAGACAAACGCATATTCAACTACCGGCTTAGCAGAGCACGCCGCGTAGTTGAGTGTGCTTTTGGAATTTTGGCGAACAAGTGGAGGGTTCTCCACACACCGATTGTGCTCAACATGCAAAATGCCATTAGTGCTGTAGAAGCGGCGTGTGCCTTGCACAATTTTGTCAGGCAGCGCGATGGTCTAGATTACGAGGAGCCAGTCCATGAGACTCTGGAAAGAGCTCATTGGACTGGTGTACGTGGGAACACACAGGGGACACATGTCCGTGAACAGTATGCGGCATACTTTGTCTCTCCTGAAGGGCAGGTCCCTTGGCAGCTCAATTCCATTTAATTTATTGAACTTTTCAGCTTTTGACACGCTTATTTTGTGAAATATAATCTTTACTATGCTGTTTTGTGGAAAAAAAATAAAAAATGATTCATGTTTTAAGAAGTCTCATTCTAATTTTATTTTGATACAGTTTTATCATTGGGTTCAATAGCCCTATGATATTGTGTGCCATTTTATATTAGTGACATTCTATCTATTGTAAACTTAGTTTATGTATTTATTCTGTGGTCTAATAAAGGGCCTGTAAGTGACCGCCTAGACGTGGGTTGGGGGTCCGATCAGGACCCCCAGGGTACATCCGGGGGTTAAGTGGCTCTATATGTGTCCCCCTGCGTGTCACTTTCTCCTCCTGTGTAAACACAGGAAGAGGGAAGTGATGACACTGACACCAGTACACGTAGGCACAATCCCCTTTTGGATCTCCAATCCACTCCCCCATCCCCTTGTCACAGTATCAATGAATGCAGTGAACATATATTTACTGATCACTGCAGGCAGAGTGTAGGTCCTGTGTAGCCCCCGTCCCCACCTGACGCTGTAGTCGCTAGGTCGATTGAATTTTTTAATTTTTTTAGATTAAAGATGTGTAAAATAATATTTTTTTTGAAAAATGTCACTAAATTTTTGGATTATTAAAAATCACAGAGGGGATCAAATATCACCATTAATAAGCTCTATTTGTGGGAAGAAGAGAACGCAATTTATGTTTATAAGCCATGTCGCATGACCGCACAATAGTCATATTTGTAAAGACACATTTTTAAACTTAACAGCATATTGGTACGGTAATAAATGCCTACTGTAACGACAAACAATCATTCCATTATTTCATTAGTGGCATTTTGTATTTCTGTTATGTTTTTTGATAGAGTTTACCTTTGCTATCATGGGACTTATTTATCCGTGCCCAGTTCTCATAGATTTGGCTCCCAATAGAACACCAAGCGTCCCAACGGGTGGTCCTCATTTTGTAGCCCGGTGCCCTGCTGTCATAAAGACAGGGGTGCTCCTTCACCATCCTGATGAAATTTTCAGGCTCCAGCATCGAAAGGGTTCTATCAAATTCGGCCTCCATTGATAAAAATGTGACTTTTCTTTATTGTAAGTAAAGTAAAATGGTGATTTCACAAGTTCCTGTAAAAAAATATGTCATTTCCTGTTTTGTTTTGGAGCTGTATGGGCGTCAAAACGCGCGTAAAAACGCGCATAAAAACGCTTGCTGTCGCGCGATACGCTCAATTCGCGCGTTTCCCATTACTTTCTATGGTAAAAAAAAAACGCGCGGAAACGCCTATGTCGCGCGCTTCGCGCGACAAAAAAAGGTCCGGGACTAGTTTGAGCTTCGCGCGACAGGCGTTCAGGCGTTCAGGCGTTCAGGTGTGAACAGGCACCATAGGAAACAATGTTAAATCTGCCCTCCCGCGTTCGTGAGCAGTGCGTTTCAGGCGTAAAAACGCCTAGGTGTGAATGGGGCCTTATATGTAAAGCCGCGCCGAACTCCCTATAGAAGTCTATGGGAGAAATCAAAAGTGTTCATTTTAAAGGCTAATCTGCAAGTTTTGTCCTAAAAAGTGTTTGGGGACCTCAGTCCTGTCCCAGGGAACATGTATCAATGCTTTTTTTATTTTTTAAAACGGCCGTTTTTTCGGGAGCAGTGAAATTAATAATTCTTAAAGTGAAACAATAAAAGTGAAATATTCCTTTAAATTTCGTACCTAGGGGGGGTGTAATGTCAGCATGTGAAATAGCGCATTTTTCCCGCACTTAGAACTCCCCCTGCACAAAGTGACATTCAGAAGGAAAAAAGTCATTTAAAAATTCACACGCGGCTATAATGAATTGTCGGCTCTGACAATTCTAAAGGGATTCATTCATAAAACAAACAAAAAAATCTGTAGGGGTTCCCCCAAATTAAATTACCAGGCCCTTCAGGTCTGGAATGGATATTAAGGGGAACCCCGCCGTTAAAACCAAAAAAAAAAAAGACGTGCGGTTCCCGGCAAATATCCATTCCAGGCCCTTCAGGTCTGGTGTGGATTTTAAGGGGAACTCCACCCCAAATTGAAAAAAAAAATGGCGTGGAGTCCCCCTAAAAATCCACACCAGACCCTTATCCGAGCACGTTGACCTGGCCGGCCGCAGAAAAGAGGGGGGGACAGAGTGCGGCCCCCCCTCTCCTGAACCGCACCAGGCCACATGCCCTCAACATGGGGAGGATGTCCCCATGTTGATGGGGACAAGGGTCTCATCCCCACAACCCTTGCCCAGTGGTTGTGGGGGTATGCGGGCGGGGGGCTTATCAGAATCTGGAAGACCCCTTTAACAAAGGGGACCCCCAGATCCTGGCCCCCCCCTATGTGAAATGGTAATGGGGTACATTGTACCTCTACCATTTCACCCCCAAAAAAATGTCAAAGTGTTAAAAATGACAGTAGCCGGTTTTTGACAAATCTTTTAATAAAATCTTCTTTTCTTCTTTCCTTCGGGTTTCTTCCGCTGCTTCTTTCTTGGGTCTTCTTGTCCACATCTTGCCCGACGTCTTCTTCTATCTTCTCCGTCCGTCCTTCAGCCTTCTGGTCCCGCATCTTGCCCGTTGTCTTGTCCTGTCTTCTTCTCCGTCCGTCCGCCAGCCTCCTCGTCCGCATCTTGTGTCTTCTGCGGTCTTCTTCTCGGTCCGCCAGCCTTCTCGTCCCCGGACCCAGCGTTTGAATTTGATTTGGCCGCCGTGTTCCCGCTCCTGGGACCCGCCCCCCTCTGACGCAACAAGTAAACTCCTTAGAAGGTCATGTGCGTCAGAGGGGGGCGGGGTCACAGAGCGTCACACAGCGGGGGAATTCAATTTCAATCGCACCGCCCGGAGAAGAAGTTCCCGCCGTGTCACACTCATGTGACCCCGCCCCCCTCTGACGCACATGACCTTCTAAGGAGTTTACTTGTGGCGTCAGAGGGGGGCGGGTCCCAGGAGCGGGAACACGGCGGCCAAATCAAATTCAAACGCTGGGTCCGGGGACGAGAAGGCTGGCGGACCGAGAAGAAGACCGTAGAAGACACAAGATGCGGACGAGGAGGCTGGCGGAAGGACGGAGAAGAAGACAGGACAAGACAACGGGCAAGATGAGGGACCAGAAGGCTGAAGGACGGACGGAGAAGATAGAAGAACACGTCGGGCAAGATGTGGACGAGAAGACCCGAGAAAGAAGCAGCGGAAGAAACCCGAAGGAAAGAAGAAAAGAAGATTTTATTAAAAGATTTGTCAAAAACCGGCTACTGTCATTTTTAACACTTTGACATTTTTTTTGGGGTGAAATGGTAGAGGTACAATGTACCCCATTACCATTTCACATAGGGGGGGGGCAGGATCTGGGGGTCCCCTTTGTTAAAGGGGTCTTCCAGATTCTGATAAGCCCCCCGCCCGCAGACCCCCACAACCACCGGGCAAGGGTTGTGGGGATGAGGCCCTTGTCCCCATCAACATGGGGACATCCTCCCCATGTTGAGGGCATGTGGCCTGGTGCGGTTCAGGAGAGGGGGGGGCGCACTCTGTCCCCCCCTCTTTTCTGCGGCCGGCCAGGTCAACGTGCTCGGATAAGGGTCTGGTGTGGATTTTTAGGGGGACTCCACGCCATTTTTTTTTCTATTTGGGGTGGAGTTCCCCTTAAAATCCACACCAGACCTGAAGGGTCTGGTATGGATATTTGGGGGGACCCCACGCCATTTTTTTTTCTATTTGGGGTGGAGTTCCCCTTAAAATCCACACCAGACCTGAAGGGTCTGGTATGGATATTTGGGGGGACTCCACGCCATTTTTTTTTCTATTTGGGGTGGAGTTCCCCTTAAAATCCACACCAGACCTGAAGGGTCTGGTATGGATATTTGGGGGGACCCCACGCCATTTTTTAGGGGGGTTTTTACGGCGGGGTTCCCCTTAATATCCATTCCAGACCTGAAGGGCCTGGTAATTTAATTTGGAGGGACCCCCTTTTTTTTTTTTTTAATGAGCAATGACTCTATTCTTTATAGCCATGAGTACTTTAACCACTTGCCCACCGGGTTAATTCTGGCACTTCTCTCCTTCATGTGAAAATCACAATTTTTTTGCTAGAAAATTAATCAGAACCCCCAAACATTATATTTTTTTTTTTAGCAGACATCCTAGGGAATAAAATGGAAGTCATTGCAATACTTTTTGTCACACCGTATTTGCGCAGCGGTCTTACAAGCGCACTTTTTTTGGATAAAAATCACTTTTTTGAATTAAAAAATAAGACAACAATACATTTTGCCCAATTTTTTTATATATTGTGAAAGTTAATGTTACGCCGAGTAAAATGATACCCAACATGTCACGCTTAAAAATTGCGCCCGCTCGTGGCATGGCGTCAAACTTTTACCCTTAAAAATCTCGATAGGCGACGTTTAAAAAATTCTACAGGTTGCATTTTTTGAGTTGCAGAGTAGGTCTAGGGCTAGAATTATTGCTCTCACTCTAACGATCGCGGCGATACCTCACTTGTGTGGTTTGAATACCGTTTTCATATGCGGGCGCTACTCGCGTATGCGTTTGCTTCTGCGTGCGAGCTCGTCGGGACGGGGCGCTTTAAAACATTTTTTTGGGGTTTTCTTATTTATTTTTATTTAGTTTTATAATTTTTTACACTGAAATAAAAAAATAAAAAAAAATTGATCACTTTTCTTCCTATTACAAGGAATGTAAACATCCCTTGTAATAGGACTAGTGTGTGACAGGTCCTCTTTATGGAGAGAGGCGGGGTCAATAAGGCTGGAAAGCATGGTATTGAAAAAAAAAAAAAGTTCTCATGCTTTCAGCTGCAATCATGTTCGTTCAGCACAGTGGTGTAGTGTATAGCACTTTGACCTAGCAGCAAAAGAGTCGTTGGTTCGAATCCCGCCCGTGACAGCATCTGCATAGAGTTTGCATGTTCTCCCTGTGCCTGCGTGGGTTTCCTCCTACAATATATAAACACGCTGTAAATCGGATCCGGTCTAAATAAGCCCTAATATGCAGTAGTATATTTAGGTTTTGTTCTGCCCTAGGCCTGACTACATATCTGCACCTCCTAATAGAAAAATGACCCACCCCTTCCTGTCAAGGTCACACCCTGTTTTTGTATAACCCCGCCCAGTAATTTTCAGGGGACCCACACACTAGTTCTGGGGGGGCACTGGATTCCCTTAACCACTTCCATACCAGGCACTTACGCACCTTCCCGCCCAAGCCAATTTTCAGCTTTCAACACTGTCGCACTTTGAATGGCAATTGCGCGGTCATACAACACTGTACCCAAACAAAATTGGCGTCCTTTTTCCCCCACAAATAGAGCTTTCTTTTGTTGTTATTTGATCACCTCTGCGATTTTTTTTTTGCGCAACAACTAAAAAAAGACTGCAAATTTTGAAACAAAAAAACGTTTTTATTTTTTTAGGTTAATTTTTTTTGTAAATAAGTTTTTCTCTTTCAATTACGGGCACTGATATGGCGGCACTGATGGGCACCGATGAGATGGCACTGATGGACATCGATGAGGTAGTACTGACGGCCACAGATGAGGTGGCATTGATTGGCGGCGCTGCTATGCAGCACTGATGGGCACTCATAGGCGGCACTGATGGGCACTCATGGGCGGCACAGATGGGCACTCATGGGCGGCACAGATGGGCACTCATGGGCGGCACTTATGGGTGGCACTGATGGATACTTATGGGCGGCACTTATGGGTGGCACTGATGGATACTTATGGGTGGCACAGGTGGGCACTGATAGGTGGGCACTGTGCATGGATGGGCACTGTGGGGTGGCACTGATGGACACTGTGGGGTGGCACTGATGGACACTGTGGGGTGGCACTGATTTTCCCAGGTTGCCAGTCAGTGCCCATTTGTGGGCACTGATTGGCATCTTTTTTCTTATTTTTTAATGCTTTTTGTTTTTTTGTTCTATATATTTTTTTTTTTTGCACACCCTGGTGGTCCAGGGTGGGCATCCCTGGTGGTCCAGTGTGGTGATCCGAGGGGGGGCTGCGCTGCTAAACAATCAGCGCGAACGCCCCCTGTCAGGAGAGCCGCCGATCGGCTCTCCTATACTCGCGTCTGTCAAACGCGAGTGAGGAAGAGCCATCGATGGCTCTTCCTGTTTACATCGTGATCAGCCGTGATTGGACACGGCTGATCATGTGGTAAAGAGTCTCCGTCTCCGTGAGAGACTCTTTACCGAGATCGGAGATGCAGGGTGTCAGACTGACACCCCGCATCACCGATCGCCGCGCTGCGTGCCCCCACAGGTGCGCGCGGCATGAAATCCTGCAGGACGTCCTGTCAGGATTGTGTAACCACTTCCCGGACGTAAATCGGCCATAGGCTGGGCGGGAAGTGGTTAATTTGCATAGTTTTTCTCTCACTTCCTGTTTGGCTATGGGGCAGGAAGTGAAGGCAAATCTCCCCACTTGGACACAGATAATACAAAATAAACTGACAGGGCCTATAACCCTCCCTCACTCTATCCAAAATTAAAGAAAATAAAACTTGTTGATTATAGTTCTTGTCAGGGGCGGACTGACCATTGAGTCACTCGGGCACTGCCCGAGGGCCCCATGCCACTAGGGGGCCCCATCCGGGTTGCCAGGCTCAGTAAAACCAGGGACAGTATGTAAAAATCTGTTTTTTTTAGATCTGTCCCTGATATGTCCGAAAATGACATGCTTTTAATGTGAATATCCCAAGATTTTAGCTGCCCGCCTCTGCACTACCTCCTGGCGTGGTGGTCATCTGTAAGCCAGAGGGGCCCCATAATCTTCTATTGCCCAGGGGCCCCATGAGTTGTCAGTTTGCCCCTTGTTCTAGTTTAAGCACAAATTTCATAGAGTTTTATTGAGAGCCCTAAGAAAATATAACCATGCCAATAGGCCAGGATAGAGCGTTGCTAATATGTAGGAATGTGTGTGTTAGAGCACCCCACCCAATGTTAACTAAAAAATTATTAATTTGCAAATAAGTATTATCTGCTCATTTTTTTGGGGATGTCTGCACCCCTGATAGTGACAACAACATTTGTGAGGTGTCTTCACCCCTTCTAATTCATTCACTTCCTGTCACATAGCCAAACAGGAAGTGAGGGTAAAACCTTACTAATATCTTTTCTTGGGGACACAGAGATCAATCTAAATAGTTTCCCATTATGTAAATTGCACTCTAGCATTTTGCTGTGTACACCCCAAATTATTAGGGATCTTGGACTTTGGGGTCCATTTACTAAAGGCAAATCCACTTTGCACTACAAGTGCAAAGCAAGGAAGAAAGAAAACAACTTTGCTTCTACAGGATTGGATGTTAAAACCATCAGTGCTTCCTCTCTGATTTTCAGCAACTATGCTTGTACTGCAGAGTGGCTTTGCCTTTACTAAACCCCAAACTAAATAATCATTTGGGGCAGGGATCCTCAAACTACGGCCCTCCAGCTGTTGTAGAACTACACATCCCATGAGGCCTTGTAATGCACTGACATTCACAGACATGACTAGGCATGATGGGAATTGTAGTTCCTGAACAACTGGAGGGCCGTAGTTTGAAGACCCATGATTTGGGGTGTACACAGCAGTGCTGGAGTGCAATTTGCTTAATGGGGACACTAGTTAGATTGACCTGTGTCCCCAAGAAATGACACTGGTAGGGTTTTAACCTCACTTCCTGTTCAGCTGTGTGACAGGAAGTGAAGCCAATTTTAAGAAAAGGGACACAAAGCTCAACACAAAAATAAAAAAACACAAAGCAGGGGTTCTAACACTCACTTGGCTTCCCTCAAACACCCACAATTTGAATAGGATTGCCTTGCGCTAGATTTAAGCACAGTGCTGTAAATCAGCACATCAAGCCTGTCCACCAATAGCAAACCCCCCCCCACAGGCCATGTTTGCAGGTTTTCCTTCATCTTGCACATGTGCTTTAAAATACAGTCTGGACAGCAATTCTTGATAAGAGAAATCCCCAAAACATGTCCTGTCGGGGGTACTTGAGGGCTGAGGACCACTGCAGAAAAAATAAAATAAATTACCAGTTTTGTCTTTAAAGTCATGGAGAATAAACATGGCAAACATTTCATGATTACACACCAGGAAAGAAGCTTAGACAAAAATCACACATAATTTGTTAGGCCCAAACCGATTTCAGCTGCAGCTGTCAACATATGTAGCATGAAAAAGTAACAAAAGACAAACTTAACAATTTTAAAGTAATTTTTATTGGTCAACAAAACAAGGAAAGCAAAAAAAGACAAACAAACAAACACAAACAAAAATACATTTCAAAATTCTAAATAACCATAGCTTCACACATTTTTCATAAAATAAGGCCACATAGACAAATACATCAAAGTGAACATCATTTAAAAATAAACCAAAACCATTGGCAAAATAAAACAAAACCCATGCAACAAACCACATTTGTGTTTAGCAACAGCATTTCTGCCAGCCTGCCCCTTCTGAGGGCAGCAGAGGACTGATCGATCCAAGCTTTTTATAACAGTGCTAGTAATGAAGCAATTGAAATCACATGAACAAATTGCAGTCTCTAGTTTGGGTGAGCTTGTAATTGGGCACACCTGCAATTAACCCAAACCACGCTCTATGAGCATCCAAGGAGTGTTTTTCACCTTTTAAAAAGAAAGGATATTTTTTTTCTAAGTGTTTGAGCATGCTCAGTTCATCACACATGTAGGAACCAAGCTGCAATGGAATGAGAGCTTTTTTTTTTTTTGTTTCCCCTGATCTGATGCTTTCCAGCCTGAAGGGGAGGTGTTAAAGACAGAAGTAAACACGCACATTTAATAATCTGTTTGTGGGCAAAACAAGGTTGCCAATTTTGTTTGGGAGCCACGTCGCACGACTGCGCAATTGTCAGTTAAAGCGACGCCGTGCCGAATCACAAAAACTTGCCCGGTCATTGACCAGAAATATGGTCCGGGCTCAAGTGGTTAAAAATTAACAAAACACAAAAGTGAGCACAATTTTTGGGGATAATGTGAAAGATGATGTTACACTGAGTAAATAGATACCTTACATGTCACGCTTTACTATTGGAAACACTCCTGCAATGGGGCCAAAATGAATTCCGTGAATATCCCCATAGGCGACCTTTTTCTTTTTTTTCCAGGTTACCAGTTTATAGTTACAAAGAAGGTCTAGTGGTAAAAGTATTGCTCTCGCTCTAACGCACGCGTCAATACCTCACATGTGTGGTTTGAACGATGTTTATATATGTGGGCGGGACTTGCGTAAGTCCCGCCCACATATGTAAAAATTATTTTTACTTTTTGCTATAATAAATATCCCCAAAAATATATATTCTAAAAAATAAAAAAACCCTCAGTTTAGGCCGATACGTATTCTACATCTTTTTGTTTCCAAAAAA
Organism: Rana temporaria; assembly: GCF_905171775.1. NCBI lineage: Eukaryota > Metazoa > Chordata > Amphibia > Anura > Ranidae > Rana > Rana temporaria. The sequence continues at coordinate 51,696,704 of NC_053490.1, read as the reverse complement.
TCGCAAATAGCGTTTAGTGTTTGGTTTTGGCAAAAGTTATAGCGTCTACAAAATATTTTTTTTTTGTTTTAACTAGTTATTGGGGCGATCAGCGATTTTTATCAGTACTGCGACATTATGGCGGACACATCGAACACTTTTTTGGAACCATTGGCATTTTTCTATCGATCAGTGCTGTAAAAATGCATTGCTTACTCTAAAAATGCCACTGGCAGGGAAGGGGTTAACACTAGGTGTGAGGGAGGGGTTAAATATGTTCCCTGGGTGTGTTCTAACTGTAGGGGGGGGGTGGGACTGACATGTGTAAATGACAGATCGCTGTTCATGAAGGGGAACTCCAGACCCCCAAAAAAAAAATAAGGTGGGTTCCCTCCAGGTGCATACCAGGCTCTTAGGCTTGGTCTGGAACATAAGGGGTTAAACCCGCGCAAAAAAAATAGCGTGGGGTCCCCCCCAAGATCCAAACCAAGCCCTTATCCCAGGCACGCAGTCTGGTCAGACAGGAATGGGGGTGGGGACGAGCGAGCGCCCCCCTCCCTCCTGAGCCATACCAGACCACATGCCCTCAACATGGGGGAGTGTGTGCTGTGGGGGAGGGGGGCACTGCCCCCCCCACCCCAAAGCACTCTTGTCCCCATGTCGATAGGGACAAGAGCCTCTTCCCGACAACCCTGGCCGTTGGTTGTCGGGGTATGCGGGCGGAGGGCTTATCAGAATCTGAGAGACCCCTTTAATAAAGGGGTCCCCAGATTCCGGCCCCCCACCCTATGTGAATGAGTATGGGGTACATTGTACCCCTACCCATTCACCTGGGGAAAAAAATGGAAAAAAATAATACACCACACACATTTAAAAATTAATTTATTAGTCAGCCGGGGGTCTTCTGCCGGGGCCCCCCACCACCACCCCATTAGGCCCCGGGCTTCGCCATCTTCTGCCGGAACCCCCTTCACCAGTGAGGCTCCTGCCTTTGGGGGAGGGTCCCGGGCTACTACGACAGTTTCTGCGGGGGGGGTGCACTGGCACCCCACCCCCGTCTTCAGCGACGTAATTCACCGGGACCCCCTTCACCAGGGAGGCTCCTGCCTTTGGGGGAGGGTCCCGGGCTTCCACGACGGTTTCTGCGGGGGGGGGGGTGCACTGGCACCCCACCCCCGTCTTCAGCGACGTAATTCACCGGGACCCCCTTCACCAGGGAGGCTCCTGCCTTTGGGGGAGGGTCCCGGGCTTCCACGACGGTTTCTGCGGGGGGGGGGGGGGGCGCTGGCACCCCACCCCCGTCTTCAGCGACGTAATTCACCGGGACCCCCTTCACCAGGGAGGCTCCTGCCTTTGGGGGAGGGTCCCGGGCTTCCACGACGGTTTCTGCAGGGGGGGGGGTGCACTGGCACCCCACCCCCGTCTTCAGCGACGTAATTCACCGGGACCCCCTTCACCAGTGAGGCTCCTGCCTTTGGGGGAGGGTCCCGGGCTTGTACGGTGTCTTCCGCCGGAGGGCGCCACTCTCCGGGCTTCTGCGATGCCTTCCGCTTCTGCCTGTCTCCTCCGCGGAGCCCAGGGCTTGTCTCCGCTGTCTTCTCCCTTCTCTTCCATTCGATGTTGACACGACGAGGTCCGGCGCTGGAATGCCGTCTGAGCAGTGGGCATGGACTTATATAGGGCAATGCCACCATGTGACCTTAACCCATGTGACATCACATTCCCATCATGCCCAGGGAATGTGATGTCACATGGGTTGAGGTCACATGGTGGCATTACCCTATATAAGTCCATGCCCGCCGCTGACACGGCATGTCAGCGCGGAACCTCGTCGTGTCAACATCCAATGGAAGAGAAGGAAGAAGACAGCGGAGACAAGCCCTGGGCTCCCGGAGGAGACAGGCAGAAGAAGGAAGAGAGAAGAAAGAAGACGGAAGAAAGCCCTGGCTCCGCGGGGGAGCCAGGCAGAAGAGGGAGCAGAGAAAAGACCGGGGAGTTGGCGCACCCCCGGCAGAAGACCAGGAAGACCGGAACCCTGGCGGAAGGCACCGGAAAGACCGGGGGATAGGCGCCATCCCCCGGCAGAAGACCCCGAAGTCCGGATGCCCCTCCCTAATGAAAAAGAGCTTAAATGGGGTGGGGGCATCCGGCGGAAGGCTCCGGAGAGGACCGAGGGATGGCGCCCTCCCCCGGCAGAAATCACCGAAGCCCAGGGTCCCGGCGGAAGATCGGGAGAGAAGAAACCCCCCCTTCTAAGAGAGCTAAAGAAGAAAGGGGGGCTCCGGAGCAGATTAATAAAATATTTTATTCTGTGTGGTGTTTTATTTTACTTTACATTTCCCCCATGTGAATGGGTAGAGGTACGATGTACCCCATACTCATTCACATAGGGTGGGGGGCCGGCATCTGGGGGCCCCCTTATTAAAGGAGGCTCGCAGATTCCGATTAGCCCCGCCCGCATACCCCGACAACCAATGGCAAGGGTTGTCGGGAAGAGGCTCTTGTCCCTATCGACATGGGGGCAAGAGTGCTGTGGGGTGGGGGGGCAGTGCCCCCCTCCCTCACAGCACACACTCCCCCATGTTGAGGGCATGCGGTCTGGTACGGCTCAGGAGGGGGGGGGGGGCGCTCGCTCGTCCCCGCCCCCATTCCTGTCCGGGCCAGACTGCATGCTTGGGATGAGGGCTTGGTTTGGATCTGGGGGGGACCCCCGCGCCGAATCGGCGCGGGTTTAACCCCTCACGTTCCGGACCAAGCCTAAGAGCCTAATGTACCCCTGGAGGGGGACCCGCGCCGATTTCAAGTTTGAAATTTGGCGCGGAGTTCCCCTTCAGGGCTGAAAACAGCTCGGAGATTCCCGTGCGCCGCGTCACGCAGCGCATTCACGGGTACGCCGCTTGGTATTTACCAAGATTTTCACGGCGTACTGACAAGGCGCACGGGAATCCCTGACTTTTCTCTCTGCGCATGCCCAGTATGCAAATGAACCTCCCAAGGTTCAGGCGCACTGTGCAAGCGTACGGGGATCTGTTTTCAAAAAACACTTTCCCTTTCAATTCGGCCCGCCAAACACTTCAAAACACATGTCACTTCACTTCTCCTGCACCCCCCCACCTCCCCCTCTAATAAACTCCCGCCCGAACCCCCGCAATTTACAGTTTAATGTGCCGTGCGCCAGGTCTGTCCTGGTGCACAATGCACCCTCTCCTGGGCGCACGGAGCACATTAGTAACTAGGGAAATACACTGCACTAGCAGCGTATTTCTTTAGTAAATCACCAAACGGCTGATACTCCTGCTTTTACTCCATGAGTCATGGAGTAAAGGCTTGGTAAATCAGCCCCAGTATGTGCTTTAGCCCAGGTTCATACTGGGCTGCGGGAATGAAGCCGTGCGAGTTCAGCTGAACTCGTACGATTTCACTCCCGCTTGTCGGTCCCGATTTCGGCCATGATTACAGAGACATCTGTGCAGTTTCTACACAAATTTCAATGTAAATTGCAGGCCGAAATCGCAAAAGTAGTACAGAAACTACTTTTTGAAATCAGTGCAGCGCCGCAGATGCAAATGCTGCCGATTTGACATGAGATTTTACGATGTCAAATTGCATGTCAAAAAGCACCAGTGTGAACCAGGGCTCACAGCTTAACCTTAGGTTAGAGCTATGGTTAATACAGGCATTGTTTATGTTTTGTAGCTAGCACTTGGGTCAATGAAGGCATTGTATGCACTTTGTAGCTAGACCTTGGGTCAACACAGGCATTGTATGTTCTTTTTAGATAGAGCTTGGGTCATTGTAGACATTGTATTTGCTTTGCAGATAGAACTTGGACAATTGTAGAAATTGCATGCACTTTGCAACTGGAGCTTGGGCCAATGAAGGCACTGTATGCTCTTTTCAGCTACAGCTTGGGTTAAAGCAGGCATTTCATACATTTCACAGCTAGAGTTTGGGTCAATGCAGGCACTGTATGGACTTTGCAGCTATAGCTTGTGCCAATACAGATATTGTATGCACTTTGCAGCTGGAGCTTAGGCCAATGAACAGGGCAGTCTTTAACACGGGGCAAAAGGGGAAGCTGCCCCGGGCCCAGTCATTGTTGTGGGGCCCAAAGTAGCTGCCCCTTGATCCCGCACTGCCCACAAATAGTTGATAAGTAAATTTAGGAGGGCCCAAGAAAATGTTTGCCCAGGGTCCAATCAATATTAAAGACGGTCCTGCCAATGAAGTCACTGTAAGCTCTGTTCAGCTACAGTTTGGGTCAACACATACATTTTTTATGCATTTTGCAGCTAGAGTATGGTTCAATGCAGGCATTGTGTGAACTTTGCTAGAGCTAGAGCCAATGTATGCATTGCATGTGCTTTACAACATGGACCAATGAAGGCACTGCATGTGTTTTCACAGTTTTTCCTTGTTGTAGGTCTGAAATGTCTTGTAGGCAGACAATATTCAAATAGATAGAAGGGAAAATCACTTTGTATAATTTGACTTATCACTGACAAATATACATATTGACCAATGGATGAGCCATTCATGTGCACTATTAGAGAGCACAAAGGCTGTAAGAGCTAGGGGACTGTGAATAAAATACTGTTGGAACAGGTCCTGGCACCTTCAATCCAAAACCCAAGAATCTGGTTGACGCTAATGTACCCACCCGCCAATAAATACAATGTAGACTAATACCAGTTAGGCCTAATATCTCTGATTGAAACTAATCTGATGCTGGCCAATTTTTTTTAAAAATTCCCTCTGCAGTATCTTCATTCTTGTAATACCTTTTTTTTTTAAAAACTGAAATGAATCAGATTGGGTTGCTGCTATACGTCAACAAAGCTAACTGTAAAAGAAAAAAAATATCTATTTCACAGCCAAATATGTGTTGCCAATGTGCACTGTTGCTGATACTGTCCATGAAAACGGTATTGTTCCATAACACCACTATTTAGCTTTACGGCATCCCTAAAGAATATTTAAAGGAAATGTGTATTTTCACCGTTGCTATCAAAACTGCATAAAAAGACAATCTCTCCACTGTAACTTTTTTTTTTTTTTTTGTGCTTGTCTCCCATAGCAGTATTCAGCTTCTCATGGTTTTTTGACAGTAGTTCAACTATAAGTCCTAAAATTGTCCTGAATTTAACTCCAAGATTCACCCCGTAGACTTCAGTGGGATTTTCCTCTAATGCCTCGTACGCACGATCAGTTTTCCAGACGGGACAACTGTGAGGAGAGCTTTTGGCCAGGAATCCCAGGCGTGTGTTTGTTCCTCACAGTTTTTCCGATGGGAAAACTGCCCAAAAACCACCAGACAAAAAAAGAGAACCATGAAAATCGGCGGACTTTTGCCTGGCATTTTTTGGGCAGTTTTCCTATGGGACAAAACTGCGATGGAGCATACACACGGCTGGGATTCCTGTTAGGAAAACCAGCCGTGTGTAGGGGAAAGACTGAACCGAGCAGGTTGTTGGCTTTCCCCTTTGGATTTCCGACAGGAACTTTTCCCGTCGGAAATCCCGTACGTGTGTACGAGGGTTAAAGTGGAGGTTCACCCAAAAAAAGGGGAATCGGGTGTTTTTCTTTTTAAATCGAAGCATTACTTACCGTTTTAGAGATAGATCTTCTCGGCCGCTTCCGGGTATGGGCTGCAGGACTGGGAGTTCCTATTTGATTGACAGGCTTCCGACAGGCTTCCGACGGTCGCATACAGCGCGTCCCGATTTTCCGAAAGTAGCCGAGCGTCGGTGCACAGGCGCCGTATAGAGCCGCACCGATGTTCGGCTTCTTTCAGCTACTCGTGACGTGATGTATGCGACCGTCGGAAGCCTGTCAATCAAATAGGAATGCCCAGTCCCGAAGACCATACCCGGAAGCGGCGGAGAAGATCTATCTCTAAAACGGTAAGTACTGCTTCGATTTAAAAAAAACACCCGATTCCCCTTCACAAAATGAGCCTCAATCTAATGTTAAAAATTGTTTTTCAGGTGAACTCCCGCTTTAAGCTTAGGTTTTGGCAAATTTCAAACAAGATTTTTTGACAAATGGAACCTAGACAGATTCCATCACTAATCCCTATACAAGACAGAAGACAGCAATTGCAAAATGTTCACGTTTAACTGGAGTGCACCTTCAAGTCAAACATTCACACACATAACAGGAAAACACAAAAAGACAGTTGACTCCTTTACCTAACCAACCACAGTCTATAAAGCAATCTCTGATCCTAAGTGCCAGTTTCTTTATTTGTTTCAGAATGAAGCAGATTGGATATGTGACACAACTCATTTGGGAACCGTTTAATTTTGTAGAAGAAACATTTAATAAAAAATAATCTATACAGACAGGCTTTGCTCGCATTTTGCAATACAATTCATTTCCTTCTTTTAATTTTGTAAAGCAAAAACAGACAGGATTGAGATTTGCAAACTCACAACCACAATCCACACTAGGCTAAATCATATTGCTGTAAATATTATTATACTTCATAAATCAAAAGTTATTTGTCTTTTTTTCCAAATGTTACAGGCAAAAGCCACTCCGGGAAAGGCTGGCACTGTTGTGTGGATTTTGTTTTTGTACTCCCAATAAATCATTACAGCCTATCTAGTTGTTGGCATTGTAAAGCAAGTTTATGCTTCCTAAGAAAGTTAAACAAAGAGACATGACAAAGTGCGTGAACTGAGCTTCGCAGAGCTTTTTATGCAGTAAAACAAAGCCGTTTATTGCTACTTATTCTGTTCTGTCAAATGCTGAAGAGGTGGTACGGTCCATGCTAAAGTCAGAGTCGCACAGCCAGGGCAGAATAGGTGCAGGAACGCCACCTTTCAGAGTCACCCCTTGTCTCCGCCCCCTACCCACCTTTGAGTACTGTGCCTTGGTCCCAACCCCTACCCACCTCCCTGTCATGCCCCTTTTAAAGAATACAGAACCAAGTATAAATTTGTGTAATAAAATGTAATTTGTATGGAATGTGTCAATGATAACAAGAAAAGCAGTAAAATGGATCCCCTGCAGCCAGCAACAATAGACCCCCCCTTAAACAACAGATTCCCCCAAGCAACAATGGACCTCTTCCAACAATATACCCCCACCCAGCAACAATAGACCCCCCCCTTAAACAACAGATTCCCCCAAGCAACAATGGACCTCTTCCAACAATATACCCCCACCCAGCAACAATAGACCCCCGTCAACAACAACAAATCTCCCCACAGCCAGTATCAATAGACCCCTCCAGCAGCCAGCAAAAATAGACCCCTCCCTCAACAGTAGATCCCCCCTAAATACAACTGACCCCCCCCCCCCAGCAACATAAAACCCACCCCCAGCAACAATAATCCCCTACCAGCAACAATAGACCTCCCTGCAACAATAGATTTCCTCCGGCGACAATAGATCCCCCAGCAGCCAGTATCAATTGACCCTGCAGGACACCCCACACCCCTTGCCATTACATACATTCAGTGCTGAAAGTGCTGGAACTGGGTTCCCCCGCGTTCCCGTTGAAGAAAAGCCCTGCGCACAGCCTATGCTAAAATCATAGAGCCTACTTAGCTAAATAACACCCACAGCTGTATTCAACATATATGGTCAGATCCACAGAGAGAGTACGCCGGCGTATCTACTGATACGCTGGCGTACTTTCAAATTTCCTGCGTCGTATCGTTGTTTTGAATCCTCAAAACAAGATACAACGGCATCTGGGTTAGATCCGACAGGCGTACGTCTTCGTACGCCTTCGGATCTAAGATGCAATTCTTCGGCGTCCGCTAGGTGGCGTTCCCTTCGTTTTCCGCGTCGAGTATGCAAATTAGCTATTTCCGACGATCAACGAACGTACGAGCGGCCGGCGCATTCCTTTACGTCGTCTCTAGTCGGCTTTTTTCGGCGTATAGTTAAAGCTGCTATTTCGTGGCGTACTCAATGTTAAGTATGGCCGTCGTTCCCGCGTATAATTTTAATTTTTTTTTTTTTGCGTAAGTCGTTCGTGAATCGGGATGGACGTAATTTATGTCCAGGTCAAAACCAATGACGTCATTTAGCGCAATGCACGGCGGGAAATTTAGGGACGGCGCATGCACAGTTCGTTCGGCGCGGGGACGCGCTTCATTTAAATGAAACACGCCCCCCTACTCGCAAATTTGAATTAGGCACCGTTACGCCGCGAGAGATACACCACGCCGCCGGCGCAAATTCTTTCTGTATTCGAAGCATCAAAAAGTAAGTTACAGTGGCGTAGCGTATCCCCCATACGCTGCGCCCATGCAATTCTACGTGGATCTGCCCCATATTGTATATTAGATCACCGTTCCTTTACCTTCTCTTGGTTCTAACTAGTCTGTACCAAGCTGACTCAACATCCTCCAAACTGGTTACAGTTAGTCTAGCCAAAACTCATGTTTGAATATTGGCTAGATAAACTCTCCACAGATACTAGAGAGTTAAAGAGCTAAATATAAAGTGTGGATTAATGCTGACCCTGTAAAGAAGGACATATGTACTTACCTCCTTGCTGCCATGGTGCCAAAATGATGTTTGTTGAGGAGATCTAAACCCAAAATTAAACATGAAATATGTTGCAGCTTACAATTTCTTAGATTTGGTGGCTACCTTAGCTTTTTTTATTATTATTATTTTCACCAGGTAACCTGGCAGTGGCCAGTAATGTGATTGGAGTTATCGTGTGGTCTCTGTTCTTGGGTAGAACTTTATTATTATTTATTTATAAGAATAAAATGGAGTACTATTTCCTTTTAACCACTTGACCACCAGGCACGTAAACCCACTTAATAACCAGACCAATTTTCAGATTTCGGTGCTCTCACAATTTGTACCCAACATTGTACCCAAATTAAATTTTCGTCCTTTTTTTCACACAAATAGAGATTTCTTTTGGTGGTAGTTAATCACCGTTGGGTTTTTTATTTTTTGCGCTATAAGAGAAAAAAGACTGAAAATTCTGTAAAAAAAATGAATTTTTCTTTGTTTCTGTTATAAAATTTAGCAAATTTTGTATTTTTTCTTGATTCTTTTGCATAAATGTGAAAGATGAAGTTACGCCGAGTAAATAGATACCCAACATGTCACCCTTCAAAAGTGCACACGCTCGTGGAATGGCGCCAAACTTCGCTATTTAAAAATCCCCATAGGCAACGTTGCAGGGTATTGTGGGGTATTGCAGAGTATTGTGGGGTATTGCAGAGTATTGTGGGGTATTGCAGAGTAGTGTGGGGTATTGCAGAGTAGTGTGGGGTATTGCAGAGTAGTCTTAGTATGGGGCAGGGATGGATGGCTGGATCTGTGACTGCATTTGTCACAGATCCAGCCCACAGCACTCCTGCTGCATCCGCTCTCTCCCTCCCCTCTCCTCTCACACTGTACCGTTCGGTACAGAGAGGGGAGGGAGGAACCGGCGTCATCACATGACGCCGGTTTGTTTACAAGTGATCGCTCTGTCATTGGATGGAGCGATCACGTGGTAAACCGCCGCTATCCGGCCCGGCGGTCATGGACATTCCCATGTGCGCGCCCCAGGGGGCGCACGGGAGCGCGATTCTGGGAGGACGTACATGGACGTCCTCCCAGAGTTAAGCAACCGCCTTGTAGATGTATTTCGTCCATAGGGCGGTGGGTAACTGGTTAATGAAGAGCAGAACGGTACATGGTTATCTTAGGATATGTCATTAGTTCAGTGACTAATAGATTTAGTACTACAGGGAGTTAAAATTAATATGTTTCATTGTCTTAAAAAGAACATATTTTTACACGCCATCAATTGCAAGAATTTGTTTTGAAATAAAATTAAAACATCTTTGAAAGATGACAAAAATGCAAATGTGCATAGATAGAAGATTTAATTAAAGTCAGTACATTTTACCTGCAAATGAATAATGAAACATTTATAACCCAGTGAGTAATGTAACATAATTAACACTGTTTTCTTCACTTCTCCGAGAAATGCAGCTAAGGTAATGTGAGGCATCTCCATTATATTAGATTTTCATCCAGAATTTGATTCTTTTAATACCACCTTACTAAAAGGGTGAAATTGTTTTGACTGAGTAAGAATGATGTCAAAGGTTTCAGTTACAGATAAGCAAATTCCCTCTGAGGCTGAACTCCCTGCACCGAGCCTGGAGGGTTCTCAGGTCAGTATATGTATCGGGAAATTGAAACCAGCATAGCGGCAAAGGTTTCCATGCAGTTCATACCGCCGTCACAATAAGTGCAGGAGGTTGCTAATTCCATGTTTTCTACTGGAACTGAATGTCTGCCCCTATATTAGTATTCCCAATACACCCCATTAATCCTACACTTTGATAAAAAGATATAATTTATCTTGAAGCAACTCTTTATTTCAGTAAATTAATAGACAGATTTAATTATTTGTTTACAGAATCTGAAATCCGAACTTAAATTTGCTAAATTACCTTATTCAATCTGTAAAAATATTTCAACCCAACCAAAAAAAGTTATAACCCAGAAAGTGAGAGTTTCTGGAACCTGTGGTTCTCAACTACTTAAAGTGGAGCCATGTGTCTGACTGGCACGACATTGCCTATTATTAACACAACATTGATTGAAGCAAACTACAACACACTCCTATGCTGGTATTTGGTCCCGACCAGAGCTGCAAAGATAGACCCCTCTGCATTAGGGATGAGCTGAACACCCCCCAGTTCAGTTCGCAGCAGAACATGCGAACAGGCCAAACAATTTTTTTCAAACACGCGAACACCCTTAAAGTCTATGGGACATGAACATGAAAAATCGAAAGTGCTGATTTTAAAGGTTAATATGCAAGTTATTGTCATAAAAAGTGTTTGGGGACCCGGGTTCTGCCCCAGGGGATATGTATGAATGCAAAAAAAAAAGTTTTAAAAATGGCAGTTTTTTCGGGAGCAGTGATTTTAATAATGCTCAAAGTGAAACAATAAAAGTGAAATATTCCTTACAATTTTGTACCTGGGGGGTGTCTATAGTATGCCTGTAAAGTAGTGCATGTTTCCCGTGTTTATAACAGTCCCTGCACAAAATGACATTTCTAAAGGAAAAAAGTAATTCTTTACAGTGATTCTTTACAGTGGCATCTCCCCGTTCTGTTTTTCCATGACATCGAGTTTGCGGGGCCCGCAGGCATGGTCACAGAGAACACAGCGGTGCATGTGTTTCCGCTGCACTGCAAATTAAAGGGGATGTACCTGTATGCCTATTTGCCCTGCTGTGCCATTCTTCCGACGTATATCGGCGTGCGGCGGTCGGCAACTGGTTAATACACAGAATGTATTGATACAAAAAACCTTCTGCCTTTACAACCACTTTAAGACACCAGTAAATACTTATTTAGACCTTTTACTATTGATACAACATCATAATACATATTGTGACAGGAAGTCAGGTAAATCTGTGGGTGTTGTCACAGACGGGAGATACATTTCTGCCTTGTTTAGACAATACACCCATTATTATCGGGTGTCGGCTGCAGAAGTAGCCAGAAAGGTTTAAGGGCGTTGGAAAACTTCAGCCATTCAAAATGAGGCAATTAAGGCCTCTATAAGTAATCCAGAGGATTACTACTTATTGCTGCATCCTGAGGCTTTTTGAGTGAAGGAGAGCAGTGAACAGAAATACTTCTGAAGAGGTGAGGTGCTGTTGATTTTTCTGTGTGATAAAAATCAAAAATACTATTTGTTTTCTGCTGTATGACCAGCAGTGTCTGCCCAGCACTAGGCTGTGCCAGACTCCATAGATAGGTTCCTGTGTGGTGAAGGTAGACTCCCCAAGTGGCCAGGGTTTATTTTATGTTTTGATTTTGTTTATGCTGTTTGGATGCTTGCAATTGTTTCCAGCAAGATGGAAGAATAAACCAAATTCCTTGTTTTCAACTTTCTTTGGCTGTTTCTCTGTATCGTTCCGTGTGTAGTGAACCCATCCAGGGGGTCACACCCCCCCGCTACCGAGCTAATCCCTTACAATATGAACTACATATCAACACTTCTATGCAGCAATTAAGGCTGAACAAACACAGGCGTTTTTCTGCACTGTAACAATTGTTTTCTGTGTGCTTCATTCATACTGCAACTTTGCAGCATGCTGCGATAAAATGCAGACATGCTGAATTTTATCGTAGGGCTGCTGTACAGCGACATGTATAAAGTATGTCATACAGAAGCCTTTGGTTGTACTTTAATGTGATTGTAAAGTAAAATTCTTGTAAAAATAACAAACACGTTAAACTTAGCAGCCCTGATCCTCCTCTTCTCCGTGGTACTATAAGGTACCACCTGTGGGTTGGCTCCCGAGCTGCAGTGCCTGTGTCTATAGACATAGACAGTGTGGCTCACCCCCACCGCCAATGACTCATGCTGCCTCAGCAAAACCTGGGAGAGCTGGGAGAGCCACTATATAAGGGCACATCACTGCATTGAGCAAGGGCTCAGGTAAGTATGAGGTGGGAGGTGAGGGGTGACATTACTACCTGAACATTTTTTAATTGAATGCAGGGAATGCATCCAGGTAAAAATGTTTAGACTTTAGAACCACTTTAATAATGTTTAATACAAATGACTGATATAAGCAGTAACTTTCCATGACATAGTGGACATGGCAGACAAAAAGTAAACTATCCTATTGGTGTTTCTGCAGCACAATATAGACAAGGTGACTCAAGGTACAGGATACATGTCCTATACTACATCTCGTATATTCTGGGGCTATAAAGCAGAGTCTTTTGCAGACTCAGACACACAAAGAAAATTCTTCTCTAAGCCTTACTATGCCTTGCATTATTATTTTTCTTCTTCCGTTATATTTTTCTAATAAACATATTTTAGATTTTTATGCAACTAGAAAAGTACATTTCATTCTTAAATGCTTTACACTGGTACACACAAAGTATGTTCTTTTCTAAAACTTTTGACATTGTTATCTATTCTTTGCACTACTATTTTCCTTCTTCTGTAATAGTTCATTTATTAATAAATATATATTTTTTATACAACTAGAAAAGTACATTTTGTATTTTAATGCGTTACACTCTTAAAGTTATATCTGTAAAATCCTATGGAATACTTGGAACCTCTTCAACATAGGGGCATGTCTTCACATATACATTATTGATAATGTCAAACAAGGACATCTTGTAGTCTACAATGCTTACAACTTCTGCATCAAGAGCGTCCCTCAACTGAAGGTCTATGAGAAAACAGATACATTCACCTCAAGTGTGATCTAACGTTGTCTTTGAGTTTTACAAGACCAACCTTGTAGATGTGAGTAATATATATTTTTTTCATTTAACACGTACTATTAACACACTCTGTAATACACAATCTTCTCTTTCTTTTGTCCTCTTGGAGGCTTTCTGTCTTTCAACAAGTTTATTTTAAAGGAGTTGTAAATTAATTATTTTTTTTGTTGCTGAAATGACTGTTTACAGGGTATAGAGACATAGGGCCAGATCCACGAAGCGCAGCGCTTCTCTCCGTCCGGCGTAGTGTATCTCGTTCGTATTCGCGAACGACTTAAGCAAATGACGTTAAAAATTCAAAATTCGATGCGGGAACGACGGCCATACTTAACATTGAGTACGCCTCATATAGCAGGGGTAACTACACGCTGAAAAAAGCCTTACGGAAATGATGTAAAAATATGCTCCGGCCGGACGTACGTTCGTGGATCGCCGTATCTAGCTAATTTGCATACTCAACGCGGAATTCGACGGAAACACCACCTAGAGGCCAGCGTAAGTATGCACCTACGATCCGACGGCGTACTAAGATGTACACCAGTCGGATCGAGCCCAGATTCTGTCGTATCTTGTTTTGTGGATACAAAACAAAGATACGATGGGGCATTTTAAAAATTACGCGGCATATTCATAGATACGCCAGCGTAATTCGTTTGTGGATCTGGCCCATAATAGTTAACTGATTCCTTTTAAAAATGATAAAAAATAGATAAAAATCAATCATATAATGTACCTGTAGTTTCAGTTTTGTTTCTGCATCTAGTTTCCTGCTTCTGTGAAGTACAGAGACACAGAGCGAATAGAGGGCAGTGATGGTTTGTAAAACTAAAGTGATTGGTTCTGAGGGGTTTAAGATACACAGTAATCACACCTCCTTGATTAGTGCCACAGAGAGAAAGCTCCCATGAATTTTTTCATTAGGAAACAGACTGTTTAGAACAGAGAAGGATTACAGCAACATCAGAGCAAAAACGAACAATGAGGACATGAAAACAGGACTGCAGTAAGGTAAAGGAAGCTATTTATCTTAAAAAAAAATCCCTACTGTATAGTGACCCTTTAACCACCTCAATACCAGTCCAATTGTCACACTTTTGTAAAAATCTATTTTTTTTTATTAGAGAATTACTTAGAACCCCCAAATACATTTTATTGGATAAAAAACTAAACATAAAAACAATCAGACAGTAAAGTTAGCTGATTTTTGTTGTATAATGTAAAAGATGATGTTACACCGTGTAAATAGATACTTAACATTTCATGCTTTAAAATTGAGTGCCCTCATGTAATGGCAACAAACAACAGTACTGTAAATTATCCATAGGTGACGCTTTAAAAGCCTTTACAGGTTACCAGTTTACAGAGGTGACTCTAGACTTTGTGAGGCCTTAAGCAAAACTTAGACATGGGGGCCCCACTCATGCCCATAATGGGTAAAAAAATTCAAGCAACAAAAAATGGCTGCAGAAAGTTGCATGGATTTAGCACATGGTGATTGAGCAGAGGCAAATTAGGCAGCCCCGAGGCCCCTGTGAGTGCGAGGCATTAGGCGACCGCCTAATTTGCCTAATTCAAGAGCCGCCTCTGCCAATTTAGATTTACACAGGAGGTCTGGTGCTACAATAATTGCTCTGACGATTGCGGTGATACCTCACATGAGTGGTGAGATCACTGTTTACATATGTGTGCCGAACTGACTGTGCATTCACTACTGCATGTGAGCAGTTTTAAAAAAAAATTGAACATAGATTTTTTATTTATTTTTTAATATAGATTTTTTATTTTATTTTTTAACCACTTCAGGTCCTGCCCATAGTCATATGACATCCACAGATGGGATCTCTCATCTTGGGTGGATGTCATATGACGTCCTGGGCTTCCCAGCCATCTAGAGGGGCGTGCGTGCACACACCCACAGCATTGCGCGGGACCCGGTGCCCGTGCCTGATGGCAACGATGTCAGCCGGGCACCCGCAATTGCCTGCAATCACGGCAGGACCATGGATCTGTGTGTGTAAACACACAGATCCATGTCCTGTCAGAGGTGAGGAGACCGATGTTGTGTTCCCAGTACAGAGGAACAAACATCAGTCACCTCCCCTTGTGAGTCCCCTCCCCCTACAGTTAGAATCACTCACTAGGGAACATATTAACCCCTTCAGCGCCCCCTAGTGTTAACCCCTTCCCTGCCAGTCACATTTATACAGTAATCAGTGCAGTTTTATAGCGCTGTATAAATGTGAATTGTCAAAATGTCCGATATGTCCGTCGCAATGTCACGGTCACAATAAAAAAAACCGCAGATCGCCGCCATTACTAGTAAAAAAAAAATGCCATAAAACTATCCCCTATTTTGTAGATGCTATAACTTTTGCACAAACTAATCAATATACACTTATTGTGATTTTTTTTACCAAAAATATGTAGAAGAATACGTATCGGCCTAAACTGAGGAAAAAAAATTATAGATTTTTTGGGGATATTTATTATAGCAAAAAGTAAAAAATATTGCATTTTTTTCAAAATATTTGCTCTATTTTTGTTTATAGCGCAAAAAATAAAAACCGCAGAGGTGGTCAAATACCACTAAAAGAAAGCTCTTTTTGTGGGAAAAAAGGACGTCAATTTTGTTTTGGAGCCACGTCGCACGACCGCAATTGTCAGTTAAAGCGACGCAGTGCCGAATCGCAAAAAGTGCTCTGGTAAGGAAGGGGGTAAATTCTTCCGGGGCTGAAGTGGTTAAATGTGACCACTTGTATTGCTATCAAAAGGAATGTAAGCAATGACAGGTACTCTTTATGGAGAGATGGGGGGTCTAATAGACCCCGTATCTCTCCTTTGGGCTCCAATGCAGCCGATCAGACACAGATCTGGTTGACTGCTATGCTGGCAGCTGTACGGCAAGTAAACAAAAAGCGGGATTCGGAAGTGACAAAATAGTCATCGCTTGTCAGTTCTGAGGTCACAAAGTAGGAGAACAGCTTCAGTTCCTCTCACTGTGAGGCCGAACATGGATGCCACCGAATGCATCGTTACTGGGTTTCCTGATCACTCGAGAGAGCCTAGTAATGGCGGCGGCAGGAGGGGGGATGGGACCCTCTTCCGCCACCCATAAAAGTATTCCAGTGGCTGCCCAGCCTCTCTAAATACTTTTTGTGGAAAGAGAATCGCCAGCTCTAAAAAATTACACTGGGATCATGGTTGTGGCCTAAGGCTGGGTTCACACTATACTACAACACAGTTGTACGACTTTCATCCTACTTTGCTCTGCGACATCGGTCCTACATTGGTCCTACATCCATCCGACTTTCATGAACAGGGTACTACTTTGATCCGACTTTGTGATAGTCTGACTTGTTCTTTGACCAATCAAAACAATCCCAGAGTGAGATAAATTCCTTTTAGCCCTGGTTCACACTGGGTACGATTTGGTACAATTTGAGATGTGATTTGAGAAATCGCGGCAAAATCGCAGCCGCGAAATCGCTGTAAAATCGCGATTTTACAGAGATTTTTAATTCGAATCAGTGTGAACCTAGCCTGCTGCTGTAATCACATGTCGGATTTCAAAAGTCGGATGGTAAGGACAAGGATCCTACTTTGATCCGACTTCAATGATATTCAATGGGCTGAAGTAGGATCAAAGTTGGACCAAAGTAGTACAGGGAGCATTTTCAAAGCCGGACCGACTTGTGTCGGACCAGTTAAGACGTCTCCCATAGGGAAACATTGATTTTCACACGTCATGCGACATGAGCTCCCAATGTCGGAGCGTTTGTCGGACCAGTGTGAACTCGGCCTCAACCATAATCCCGTATAACTTCTTTTTTACTTCAACGCATATATACTGTGACCTGTTGGGAAACAGTCAAATAGGAAAGGCTGTGATAAGAAAGCTAACAAATGGAAACACAGATAAAAACAAAAACACATTTTTAGTGAGGTTAGAATTTCTGACTCCTTTATTTATTTTACAGTAGTCACAGAGTAAATCTTCCTTATGGAGTCACAGATAGAAAGAAATACCTGATTTTTTTTTTTACCTCTTCTTTAATTTGGCTAGAGTTGGGCTTTTAGTACTATCTTGGGCACTGCCCTGCATCAAGCATGCAGCAAACTCAGGTTATAGTCAGACCAAGAAAAAAGGAAAAAAAGAGCACAAATAAGAGTCAAAAAAGGAAAAAAAATAAGTAGAAAAAGTCAAAGAAAAATTAAATAAACTAATAAACCATAAACCTGCCAGACTCACACTCCTCCAAAAAAAAACATTCATAATAAAGAAAAATAAAACGGAACCCTATTTTTTTTTTTTCAAGCAAAGGTCTCCTAGGCAGCTTAATGAAAAAAATAGAATTTACATTTTGGATTAATTTTGCCCCATCACAAAATCTGTAATTTGGCAACTAAATAAGATTCAACCCTAATATTGTATATTTTGCATGACAGGGTTATGTAAAAAGATCATGTGATCTTTGTGGCACTCTTCTATCATTAAAAAAATATGGCATCTTAGTTCTATGTATTTAGCTTGTTGCAAAGCAGGTTTACCACAAAATGATAAGCATAAAACAGTCATATAATCTACCCGTGATCATTTCTCTACGATGGATTTTTTTCAACCTGACTGTTTTTGCAACTATATACTGCCATTTTATTTAAAATTCTCCCTTCATATACAGTCTCTGGATTTCTGAATCATGGGATTTTCAAATTCTCACTAAAGCTGCTTTACTAATATATGCGGAATTGTGATAACAGCTCCAAAAAGGAGTGTGATACTTATTTTTTTCTGCCACTGGCTATTTATAGCACTTTGAAATATAATGCAGTTTAAGTGGTAAAAGTTGTGTAATACATAGATGGACTTTATGAATTTAAATGTAAAAGCAACATTTTAAAGTGGAGGTCCAGCTTTAAATAATTTTTTTAAAAGTCAGCAGCTACAAACACTGTAGCTGCTGACTTTTAATAAGCACACTTACCTGTCCAGGTTACCCGCGATGTCGGCCGCCCAGTCGATCGTGGCAGAACCCGGCACCACCATCCTCACTAAGGGAAACAGGTAGTGGAGCCTTGTGGCTTCACTGCCCGTTTCCTACTGCACATACACAAGTCGTGCGGCACTTTGTGAATGGGCGGCTGACTCCTGGGAGACACACAGTTCCCAGAAGTCAGGACGCCCCATTCCCCAGAAGACAATGCGAGGAGGACGAGACCACAGAGCACCGCGGACAAGGAAGGGGCGGATTAGGAATATCTGCCCAGTAACAGCCATTTCAATAATTTTTTGGCCTTTTTGGCTATTTGTTTTTTTTTAGGGTGGACCTCCGTATTAACCTTTTATAATATGAGTGTTCTGCTTCCTTAAAAAATGTGATCATCTGATCTATTTACTCATTGTTACTTAACTAGAGATTTTTAATGTGCACTGTTATTTCTCTAAAGTTAAAGCAGAGGTTCACCTTAAAAAACAACTATGTACCATCCCATCCAGCATACTTGCGTCAGCTACAGTATGCTTTTTTTTTGCGCTGTATTTACCGTTTAATCGTTCGGTTACTTTTCAGACTCCTGCGGGGAATAGGCGTTCCTATGAAGAGGGGAACATGATTGACGTCTGGCTATGGCGCGTCACGCGTTCCAAAAATAGCCGGACTAGGACTTGGCTCTTCACGGCGCTATACGGCGCCTGTGCACAGACTAGGAGCTGACTGCGCAGGTGCCGTATACAGCCGAGTCCTATTTCGGCTATTTTCGGAACGCGCGACGTGCCATAGCCGCACGTCAATCATGTTCCCCTCTTCATAGGAACGCCTATTCTCCGCGGGAGTCTGAAAAGAAACTGAACGATTAAACGGTAAATACAGCGCAAAAAAAAAAAAAGCATACTGTAGCTGACGCAAGTATGCTGGATGGGATGGTACATCATTATTTTAGGGTGAACCTCCGCTTTAAATGCTAAGTTCACCTTTTTAAATTTTTTTAAAAAAAAAATCTAATTTTTTGCAAAAATAAAACAGCTTCCCATTTATTCTACACACGCTTACCTCACGCACTTCATGGCTGTTTAAAAACTGCTCCATTACTTCTGCCTTACTTCCTGTACAGACTTTAAGTCATGCCGGTTGTACCCATTTTAAAATTTGCCCTGTTTTCAACTTTTATTCCTGTGATAATGGTCAGAACAAAAACATAGAGTCAGTCTGGGACTCGCCAAAGGTTCTAACTCTTCACTACTCCATTCAGACATAGTTTAATAAAGCAGCTCAATAAATAAATAAAGTCACAATCAGATTCCTGCTTTTATCAATGCAGAAAAAAATAAAAAGGTCACATACCTCACCTCTCTATTCTCCAAAAGCTGGATGTACTTACCTTTCCCCACTCCTGATTTTCTAGAACTGGGTAAAGAATGTTCATTCCCTGCCTATGTGACAGCATTGGGCAAATCATGAAGCCTCAACACTGTTACATGGTGAGTCATGTTCTCACCCATACATAGCAGTAAATTGAAAGGAAAAGTGAATATACATTTCTAGAGTTGGGGATAAAGTAAATTACTCTTTTACTTTTCCCTATATGAACAAAGAAAAGGCCACCTAATGGAACCAATTAATAATTTAATCCACTGGCACCCACAAAATCAACGAAGAACTGACCCTTTATTTTAAACCATGGTTTTAATCAACTATCAACCCTATCAACCTTTATTAATTTATTTTAGCTATGAAATTGTTGTGAGGTATTGTGGGATGCCATCTGTAATTTTTGGAGTTTACAGTGAAAATTTCAGATGGAAAAGCATAAACAGTTGTTCTCCCCATCTAGATTATTTTCATTTCTGAAAGTTTTAGAAAAGAAATGTTAGAACCTGTAACATATAATCATTGCCTGTTTATGCTTCTTTTACGACCATCACTAGTAAAAGAAGCATAGACCTCGCTGCAACCTTTGATACTGTTGACCATCCCCTCCTCCTCAAAAAGCTCTACTCTCTTGGCCTTCAAAACTCTGCTCTCTCCTGGTTCTCCTCCTACCTATTACAGCACTCTGTCAGTGTTACCTATAACTCTGTTTCTTCCTCTCCATTCTTCTTTCTGTAGATGTACCTCAAGGTTCTATGCTCGGACCCCTTCTCTTCTCCATTTACACCTCTTCCCTTTAATTAATAAACTCTTACGGCTTCCAGTACTATCTCTATGCTGACGACACACAAATCTATCTCTCTACTCCTCACCTCACTCCCTCCGTCTCCTGTCATATTACTAACTTACTAACCAACATGTCAGCAGGGATGTCACGCCATTTCCTCAAACTCATTCTTTCTAAAACTGAGTTCAAACTGAGCTTAAACTGTTGGGATTGTGAGACGCCACTATCTGTTTCTGGAAACAATTCGACCTTCTTGAGCTCATAATCTTTCCTCCAGCCCGTGCCCCCTTTCCTGACTTCTCAATCAAGATTAATAATAGTTCCTACCCCTCATGCCACGGTGCTAGGTGTGTTCCTGGACTCTGACCTGTCCTGTCCAAATTTTGCAGACTTCACCTCCATAACTTCTCCAAAATATGCTCCTTTCTAACCGTTGAAACTACTTTTTCCCTCCCTTGTTATCTCTCGCCTTGACTATTGCAACTCCCTCCTCATTGGCCTACCTCTCTGCAAGCTTTCCCCTCTTCAGTTTATCGTGAATGCCACTCCATTCAGTCTCCATCACCCCTCTCTGCCAATCCCTCTACTGACTTCCCATTGCCCAACAAATAAAATTCAAAACACTAACAATAACATACAAAGCCATTTATAACTCTGCCCCGAGCTATATCAACAAACTAATCTCCAAATATCAGCTGAAGCATATCCTGCCTTCAGCTAATAAACAAAGCTTCCACTTCTCTTATCAGTTCATCCCTTACAGTTACTACCTTTTGTTTCGCCAGCCCCTCCCTATTAGATTGTAATCTTGCGGTAGCAGGGCCCTCCTAACTCTCTTGTATTTAATTGTATTGTTGCTGTATTGTCTCCATTTATGGCATCATTCACACCTTGTGTATCATTTTCAGGCAGAAAGTCGTGCATTTTTACCACAATTTTGCTGTGATTTTAACAACATTTTTGCTGTGATTTTGCAGCGTTTTTATACAGGTCACCAATGCAAAAAGGCGAAAAACGCCTGTAATCTGTCTAAAAAGAAGCTTGTGTACTTTTTTGAGCTTCAGGCGTTTTGTTTCAGACAACAGAACGCTCAGATGTGAACAAGGGCCATTCAAATGAATGGGATTTTGCGTGTTGGAACTTTTGAGATGAGCGTTTTACAAGCGTTTTACGAGCTGAAAATGCTTAGGTATGAATGCAGCCTCAATTTTAAAGCACTGCGCAAACTGTTGGTGCTATATAAATCCTGCATAATAATAATACTATGTATTTTCTTATTTTATCACTGCAAGATTCATACCTTAACTGTTATAAAATAAAATGTGCAATATGTTTATGTATCACAAAAACACTTCATGCAAAAGATCAGTTATTTATGCAGAAATCTGTAGGCATCAATAGTGATACATCAAGGTATGTCACTGAATTATGTAGTGACTGGCTTTCGTTGTCTGGCTGATGAATAGGATTTG
Source organism: Rana temporaria (assembly GCF_905171775.1). Lineage (NCBI taxonomy): Eukaryota > Metazoa > Chordata > Amphibia > Anura > Ranidae > Rana > Rana temporaria. The sequence continues at coordinate 51,674,849 of NC_053490.1, read as the reverse complement.
GAGGTTGCAGCTCCGGCAATTATGAAAACAATTACACCCAGTCTGTGTGTGATGTCTTTATGTGAGTGTAGCAATTATGGAAGGCAACTAGTGGGTCGAAGTTCTTTTGTCCTGCGGGAGATATCAGAAGCAACCATTGGTAAAAATGGTTCACTGATATACATGTGTATTGTACAATCATTAAACGTTTTTTTGCATGGCCTTGATCCTTGTGAAGTTAAAACGGTTAACATTGTCAAGGCATAAAAACGCTGCAGTAGTAAAAAAAAAAAAAATGTACTGATGTGAAACTGAAGAAAAGTAATATAATGCCCCATAGTTACATTTATTTTGAAAAAAAAGATACTTCACTGCCAAGGTCAGCCCTTCAGAAATTGTAGAAGAATGTACCGACAACCAAGCAAGACTGAATCCTTTCCAGACCCCTTAAATAGCGGTTAGATTACTGTTACAGATCAAGATTTTCATATAATATGCTTTAGAAATGTCTTCTTTAAATATATTAATAGTAAACCTGAATATGTTGGCCTTTTACAAGATGCCAGGGACAAAAGGAAAAGATACAGTAATCTATTAAATACCTTCCTCAGCTTTGTATATACAAAAGAAAATAGTGGAGCAGATGTACAAAAGGAAGATGGTATTAAAGCGTATCTAAACAAAAGATTGAAGATGTAATACACTGCAGTTTACAATTGTGTCTTAAAGTGATATTAAAGGTTAAATATTTTTTTTAAATACCAAACATATACTTACCTCCACTGTGCAGTTAGTTTTGCACAGAGTGACACTGATCGTCCTCTTCTGGGGTCCCACGGCGGCTCTTGTGGCTACTCCCCACATTAGATAACCCCCTCTGGTAAGTTCTCTCCCAAGGGCGTTTCTTTGCGGGCGCTCTTCTGTGTCATACACTCGGTGTCCATAGACACAGAGTGTATGACCCGGCCCCGCCCCCCTGACAGCAGCGGGAGCCAATGGCTGTGCTGCTATCAATCTATCCAATGAAGAGCCAAGAAGCCGTGGAGAGAGCAATGCGAGATCGCGCCAACGGAAATTCTGGGATAAGGTAAGTAAAACAGGGGGGCTAGGGGGGCCGGACACTGCAAGGTGTTTTTTCACCTTAATGCATAGGACGCATTAAGGTGAAAAGAAATGGAGGTTTACAACCCCTTTAAGGCTATTTTTCCTTTTTTTTTCACCTAATGATCCTGCCAGTAACACAAATCCTGCCCAGAAGTAACAATGCTTCCTCAACTTTCTCAATAATTGAAACATTATTAGAAGGATTGCCTTCAGAAGAAATCAGAAATAGAAGGACTTTTGAGGCACCATACTAAAGTCAACAACTCAGTTAGATAAAACAATGTATTTATCCAATAACGTACAAATAAATGGTAGACTAAAACCTAGTCACCATATAAAATATACACATGTAATCATACACAAATATTAAAACCAATACAGATGCGTGAAAAATAGTATATCCCGCTGGTAATTTCCAAAACATTTTTCAGTCCTCAACTGCTTTATAAAGGGCGCCGTGGGAATATCTGAAAGGTTGGAAAATATTTTTGACAGTACACACAAAATCATAAATTTTACCCAACAATTCACATCAAAGATAAAAATCATGGTATATAGAGCTTACCACAAAATCTAACATAGATATAACAAACGCTAGCCTTTAAGGAAGTATCATACAGAAGATGTAGATACCCATCCCCCAACAGGCCATGGGGGAAGGTAAGTCGGACACTGCACTAGACAGTGGGGGAAAAAGGGGCCGCAACCGGCCATACAAGCCCCACTACAAAGAATATTATAACGCACCATTAAAGCAGAGCTCCAACCAAAAGTGGAAGCTCTGCTTGTTCGCACCCTCCCCCCTCCACTGCCACATTTGACACTTTTTGGGGGGAGCAGATACCTGTCAAAACCAGGTACCCGCTCCCACTTCTGTGTCAAATCGCCGCACAACGATCAGTCAATCTACAACATTTCTAACCCCTCCTCCTTCCCCCCGCTGCCTTCTAGGATACACACAGGTCCCAGAGGATGGCAGGACCTTTCAGAAAGTGCATCATGACTGCGTTCGCAGAAGAAAACAGGCTGTGAAGCAGGCAAGGCTTTACTTCCTGTTTCTCTTAGTAAGGATGCCGGCATCTGCCCCCGAAGTCAATGGGCGAATCGGCTAGGGATGCCAACATCGCAGGATACCTGTACAGGTACGTGTCCTTATATTAGCATAATATATATTAGCAATTAGTATTTTTTTTAATATACAGGCTGGAACTCCACTTTAAGTATAATGCTCCTATCCTCTGGGTTAATACAAAACCAAAATGATATTAATAAAACATATAGATGTGAATCACCTAAAGGAATAACCCGTCACCATTAAATGTTCTTAACCCCTTCACGCTGACCGTACGCAAACATGCAGCCTTGGCTTGAAGGAGTTGTACCGGGGTGATGAATGCCTCGTTTGTTTTTTTAGCGCGGCCGGTTGGCTTCCTTGGGATAACAACCATTTATCTAAAGCCGCTCGGCTGTTATGCCATGGAGTGGGATGGGACTCCCCCCTATCGCCGCCTTTCGCGACTCGTGGAGGGCTTGTTCTGGTAAAACTAGCATTCGTAATGGAGATAGCACATTCATCACGCTGAAGCAGACTGAAAAGCGCGAACCGTCTCTCACCAAACTTTTACTAACAGGAAACCACCAAAAGCAGCCCCAAGGGTGGCGCCATCCAAATGGAAGTTCCCCTTTATAGTGCCCTTGTACGTGTTGTACGTCACTGCGTTTTGCTAGGGAATTTTTTTTTCACGATCGTGTGTAGGCAAGGCAGGCTTGACAAGAACCGGATTGAAAAAAACGTTGTTTTTTCTAGACCATTAAAAATGATTGGGTGTACGCGGTATAAGAATGCTGTATAAAATGGATGAAAACGTGCTAGAATTAAATTAAAGATTGCTGACGCAGATCTGCTTTCATGCCCCGGGTCAGTGACTTATAAAGTATTGAAGCTAGAGGGTCAGGAAAACAGCCAGTAGACTAATGTTATCAACTAGCAATAGTAGCCTCCTTATTCAAATAGTCATATAAAAGGTTTACTTTAAGGAGACCATGTCGCAAGACCTTTTATTTCAACAAAACACTTTTCAAAATATCATATGTGCATAACATATTTTTGGCATGCTACTTATCACAAAAAAGCCACCCTTGTATAGACATCCAAAAGGACCAAGACTCACATTCAAGATGGTGTTGAGTGCCACCATCTTGAATGTGATGCCAGCACCCCCAGCAAATTTTGACTACTACTCTATAGCAGGAGTCTCCAAACTTTCTAAACAAATGGCCAGTTTACTGTCCTTCGGACTTAAAGTGGAGTTTCCATCCCATTTTTTTATTCATTATTGTGCTCATTAGACCTAAAAAATAAATAAAATAAAAAAATAACATTTTTTACTCATCTGGAAATGCCTGTTGCTATGCGGTCCCACAAAATCTGCCTTTGGAATCACCTAGGATCCTGACATCATCTCCCTCTAATGCTCCTGGGAAATGTGTGTCATCATTTCCCAGGATGCAGTGCGCTACCCAATTATGACTCCCTATCCAAGACTTCCAGGAAGTAAGTGCTTGTGGGCTTCACAATGCCCACAAGCAAAATGACAACTGTGTGGACACCGTTTTATAAACTATCTTTTTTGAATAACTATGCGGAGCGGCGGCGGATTGTAAAATAGTAAGTGACCGGATTTATATTATAAAAACGCATGATGAAAGGACATACATTTAAAAAATGCTAATTGTGGTTGGAACCCCACTTTAAGGAGGGCCAGACTGTGGCCATTGGGAGTAGGAAATGTCCCAACATCAGGGGATTATACAAAGCCCTATCTTTGGTGTCAGTGGGAGGAATAATGCCCCATTGTTAGTGTCAGGAGGAGGAATTGTGCCCCATCATTGGTGTCAATGGGAGGAATTGTGCCCCATTGTTTGTATCATTTGGAGGAATACTACCTTTACTTATGTTAGTGGGGGAATTATAGCCCATTGGTATCAGTGGATGAAAAAAGTGGCCCAAGAGCCAAATAAAAGCAAGCAAAGGGCCACATCTGGCCCCTGGGCCGCAGTTTGGAGACCCCTAGTATTCCCCTTTACATGCAATGTTTAGGTTAGTAACAGGGTCTCTTTAACCCCTTGCCGACCAGCCACCGACATTATACTGCGGCAGGTTGGCATGATCCCACGAGCCGTCATAGTCGGGTCCTTTAAGCGGGATAGCAGGCATATGCACTCACCGCCGGAGACGCACGCACACATCCAATGCTTGTGGTCGGCGGTCACGATGACCACCGGCCACACGCGATCATGGGCACGAGAGGCAGAACAGGGATGCATGTGTGTAAACACACACACATTCCAGGTTTGTGAGGAGAGGAGAGAGAGATCGTAAGTTCCTACTAGCTGGGAACCACAATCTGTCATCTCCTATAGTCAGCCTCCCCCCACAGTTAGAATACACACTAGGGAACACAGTTAACCCCTTGATCGCCCCCTAGTGTTAACTCTTTCCTGCCAGTGACATTTACACAGTAATCAGTGCATTTTTATAGCACTGATCGCTGTATAATTGTCAATGGTCCCAAAAATGTGTCAAAAGTGTCCGATCTGTCTACCATAATGTCACAGTTCCGAGAAAAATTGCAGATCACCGCTATTACTAGTAAAAATAAAATAATAATAATAAAAATGCCATATATCTATCCCCTATTTTGTAGACCCTATAACTTTTGCGCAAACCAATCAATATACGCTTATTGCGATTTTTATTACCAAAAATATGTAGAAGCATACATATCGGCCTAAACTGAGGTAAAAATTAACTCTTTTTAAAAAAAATTGTGGATATTTATTATAGCAGAATGTAAAAAATATTGTGTTTTTTTCCAAAATGTGTGCTTTTTTTGTTTATAGCGCAAAAAAATTAAAACATCAGAGATGATCAAATACCACCAAAAGAAAGCTCTATTTGTAGGAAAAAAAGGATGTTAACATTGTTTGGGTGCAACGTCACACAACCGCGCAATTGTCAGTTAAAGAGGAAGTAAACCCTGATGGGGTTTACTTCCTCTATGTCTCCCTGCAAAGGTAAAGCATAATGGGCTACTATGCATAGTAGCCCAATATGTGACACTTACCTGCAGTAGAAGCCTGTGATGACGGCGTCTTCCTCCATGGCAGCGAGCGTTCATTCTTCACCCCTTGCCGGAGTCACGTAATGTCACTCCCACGCATGCGCACGGGAGTCGCCTTTAACGGCATGACCCCGGCTTGAAGCGGCACAGAGTGCCCTTTCAAGACGGCGCATGTGCAGAAGAAGGCGTCGCTCGGGGAAATTGCAAATATCTCCGAGACCGTGTAGGTCTCAGAGATATTGCAAGCACCTACATAGGGCTGCAACTAGCGATTATTTTCAAAAACGATTAGTTGGCCGATTATTGTTTCGATGAATCGATTAATCGGATAATAGCCTAAAAAAAATTGCATTACAAAACACAAATTGCCGCAAAAACACATTACATGCTTTTCTGCAGCTTCTCCATTGAAGTATATTGAACCAAAAAAAAAAAAATAGCACCGTTTTGCGTTAAAAAGTCCTTGTCCTTTCCAAATACGCAGCAGCTGAAAAAAAAATCTTGGATGTGAACGTGTCCCATAGGAAAACATGTAAATGAACTGTAGTGTGTTTCTGCAAAAAGCACCAAAAAACAGAGGTGTGACCCCAGGCCTGAGATGTTTAGTAACATAATGGGGTTAAAAAAACTAAAATAAGTACAAAAAGAGCAAATAATCGCTACTGTAAGGGGTTCCTTTTTTTACTGTGGGACAGTGAAAGTAATATTTACAGTAGCAATTTGCTTTTTTGTACTATAAAGGGCTAATTTTAGTTTTTTAACCCCATTATGTTACTGGCCGATTAATCGATTATGAAAATTGTAATCGATTAATTTTATAATCGATTAGTTGTCGATTAATCGATTAGTTGTTTCGGCCCTACACCTACAGATAAGCCTTAATCTAGGCTTACCTGTAGGTGTAACTTGTCCCCGAGGGTCGTATCGCAAAAATGGCTCGGTCATTGAGCAGCAAAATGTTCCGGGGCTGAAATGGTTAAACACTGCATTTATTAATTTAGATCTGTACATAATATTCAAAAAGAGAAACATTTATGGGGTGAAAAGGAAAAAAGGATGTAACAACCACTTATGTTACAGGCTTCACTGTCAAACTTGCCCAAGTAAAATGACATATGAATTGTGATTGGTTGCCATAGAGAATGGACCTATTTTCATCACTCCTGTTTTTATAAATCAGGCTTGGAATTCTGGCAGAAAGAGATTGTGAGGAGCCTTAATACAAATTTAAAGTGTATTACTCAGGACATTATCTTAAAATACAGCCCCGATGAAGTGTCTCTAGTGAGAAAACCTCAATCTTAACTGAGATCAGGCTCCTAGTAAAACCCGCTCTATAGATTACAGAGAAGATTACATATTTAAAAAAAAAATAAGAGAAAGTTTCAGCAAGCTGTTACCATACAATTGCTTCTCTGTGGCATAACAGTTTTATTTTAATGGCTGGGAGGCGAATTTTCTATCAGAGCTCCGGCTCTTTTGCATTTCTGAGGATTTCAGAGAGTTGCTCAAAGAACTTGAAGCCATTCACTTGACAAATCTCTGCGCTACTCTGTAATTTATATGAAAAATGCCACAGCTTATGTCGTGTTGGCCTAAGTGCCAGAAAATAGAGGTCCGTGCTGCAAATTGTTTGCTGTTTAACCCTTCCAGGGCATTTTTTTTTATATCTACATTATATTTTGCTCTCATAATATGTACAGTCATTAAAGCAGAACACATTTTTAAGGAAAACTCTCTGAAGTTGCAAGTTAAAAATAGTGCAAATATTATTATTAATATACTATTTTTAAATATTTTTTTTGGTTTAATCTCTTCTTTATTAAATTTTTCTTTACATATATCATTTAACATTTTACATTTATCATGCCTTGACACTTGAAAGGTAGATCACTATATGCTATCTTCCTTTACTATATGGTGGTTTATCCGAATCCTCCAAAAAAAGAAAGAAAAAGAAGAAAAACAATATATAGAAAAAAAGTGTGTGGGGGGGGAGAGGGCGGGGAAGAAGTGGGTGCAAAAAGGTGTTTGTGAATTTTTAAATAATTTAATATTATATTATATTATATATAATATTTGTGAAACAACACGTCTTTTGGCTTTTCTAGAAGGCATCCTAGCTTCTATGGCCTCGTACACACGGCCGAGTTTCTCGGCAAAAACCAGCAAGATGCTTGCTGGGTTTTTTTTTTGCCGAGGAAACCGGTCGTGTGTACACTTTTCGACGAGGAAACCGATCCTCGTCGGGCCAAAAAGAAAGCATGTCTTCTTTTTCCCCGACGGGAATGGGAAAATTTGGCTCGCCGAGATCCTCGGCGGCTTCACAGGGAACTCGACGAGCAAAACGATGTGTTTTGCCCGTCGAGTTTTTCGGCCGTGTGTACGAGGCCTATGTAGGCACACCGAAGGACCTTTTGGTTTCAGCTCCTCTGGCTGCACAGATCAGAGATCATAGGCCTTCCATACCTCCCACTGACCTCTCTGCCTCCCCGGAACACTCACCCCCTGGTACTTTTTCTGTGACTGTCTCCCATGTCAGGCGTTATGAGACAGATGTTAGACGGATGAGACCTAGAGCGGAGCAAGCGAAGCCTTGCCCAGCGGTGACGTCTGGACAGTCACACATAGCAAGGCAGGCTGCCGGGCGAGAGCCAATTTGGTCAATCACAGTGAAAGGGCACTTATCACTGACGCTGAGCCAGTGGAGAGCGGTGGCATTTAAAACTTGGAGTGACAGGCTGAGGCTCAGTAAGCATACCCTCGGGACATTCCCCTTGCCCCTACGCTACGCCACTGTGGAAAATGGGGGATGCCTGTAGGCACAGGGCTACACTGCCTATTGGGAAATCCAGCCCTTGTAACAGTATAAGTGTCAAGAAAGACATCTGCAAGGTACAGCTGCTGTTACCTGTTACCCTGTGCGCATGCGCCAACCAAGGACGCTCAAAACTGCCATGAGCGCTTCTGCTAATGTGCATGCGCGCGTGCGCACCTGTCACCAGAACTGGTGCCAGTCGGCTTATTTAAACAAAGCTGTGACACTGACTTATTGCTGCTTGGTCTATAGCATTTATCTGAATCCTGATACTTCTGTGTGTGACTTCTGATACTGATCCGGATTGCTCCTGTCTGCTTTCTGCCCTGACCTCTGGCTTTCTACGGATTGATCCCTGCCTCCAGTTCCTGTTATTCAGCACCTGTTGCCCAAACCTGCCTGTGACCCAACTACGCTTCTGCCTGATGTCTATGCCTGATCTGCCTGTCTGTTGTCTACCCGGCTTGTCTGACCATTTTCCATATGTCAAGCCTGTTGCCAGTCCTGCTGGTGCAACTCCACTTGTCTCTTGCCAAGTCTGCCAGCCAGTCTGCCACCTCGCTTGCCTGTCACCTTCTGTGTCCGGTTCCCGCTTGTGAGTTTCTGGCTTCTACCTGTACAGACTTCTGGACTGTTCATAGGCACTCTTACCCTGCTGTGCTCCTGGGTCTGCTGTCTCACTATCAGTGGCCCACGAGCCAGAGCTGTACGAGAGGCCTTCCTCTACACGTCAGGCTCACCCACTATGTACGTGACAATAACAAGATCATTAAATCTTTACCTAGTTGGGACCTAAGGGTTGGTGCATTAATTTAAGCAAACCACACTAAACCAGTCAAGAGATATAAATGTACCAATACATTTAGACACTCAAAAAAGTTTAACATTTGTGAAATGTGTCAGTATTGACATTTTTGACATTCAACTATAGCAATACATGTACATGGTACATAGAGATGTGAAGAAGGCTGAATATACAAGTTTAATGTTTAAAATGAATGTTACTAAAGACCCATGAAGATGTTGTATCTCTTTTTGGATACATCATTGTGTTCATTCTACATTTGTTTCTAATTTTATTCTAATTTTGTTTCTGTATTTATTTCTAAACCTACTAAAATGTTTCAAATAAGATGATGCAAAAGGTAGCACAGAGTTGCAATGTTTAAATGTTTAAATTTCAGTTTTAGAGTGTTGCAGTAAAACAAGATGCCTTTGTTTTGAATTAAATGATAAGGCAAGATAAAGAAAAATAAAACAAATATGCTCCCTTCTGGCCATCTCTGTCATCTTACAGCCCAAAAACTATTTGCATACCACCTGGCAAATGGAAAAGCAAGATCTGGACTTCAAATTTAATACATGCACCCCACAGGTCATAGGATGAAATTGATTCCCATCTCGCTTACAGGTTATACAGAAAAAAATTACAACCTATGGGGCCGTAAGACACCTGAGCAAAGTTAAAAAGGATGTCTCCAGCATAAGGTGGCATGTAGCGGCTTCTGAGAAGCTTTTGAGAATGTAAGTATTTGGATTAATGTTGAGATGGTAGAGAGGGCTAGGCCAGGGGCAGAATAGTGGCTAAGTGGTTAGCACTTCTGCCTGTCAGGACTAAGGTGGTTTGCTCATTATATATGCAGGCTCTGCTTTCTGTTTTGCAGCTTTAGACAATGTTTGTACTCCTTATCACAATACAAGTCTATGGGGTTGATTCATAAACCCTCTCACTGATATTGTTGTAAGTATTACATTGATGGAAGCACCAGCATGTAGACACACTGTTCTAAAGATGTCTGTCTTTTTCATTTACTTTTGGCTACCAGATATGTAGCAGAAGGGATCACTTCTAGATGTGAGCGAAGATGCCCCTTCCCCCCACCACCATGTGTTCTGGACTTTCCTGTCCTTCCTTGGTGCCCAGGACCTCCATTGCAGGTAGGATGAGAGTGAAATCAGCACACATCCATTCTTTAGAGTTGTCAATTCCTGGATTCTCTAGCTAGGAATTTTATTCTCACAGAAAGTACACTGTTACTGAAGTAATATTAAACTCTCATTTAAAACTTTTATCTACAGGTAAGATTATAATAAGTTTACCTGTAGGTACCATGAATATGTCTTAACCGATTAAGACTGCAATATACTGCAGGAGGGCGGCTCTATTATGCGAAACAAGGTACCTGTATGTCATTTCATGCAATAGATAGCAGAGGGCAAAGCCAATCAGTAGATCCGGTGGACATGATGTAACCAAGGCAGATCGCCATTCTAACAGGGGAGAACACAGTGATTTTGTGTTCCTGTTTAACAGGAACACGGATCTCTGTGTTCTCCCAGTCAGTCCATCCCCCACACAGTTAGAAAGCACCCTCTAGGAACACACTTAGGCCTCGTACACACGATAGGATAGCCAGAGGACAATGGTCTGAAGGACCGTTGTCTTAGGTTAACCGATGAAGCTGACTGATGGTCCATCACGCCTATACACCATAGGTTAAATAACCGATTGTGTCAGAACGCGGTGATGTAAAACACAACGACGTGCTGAAAAAAACGAAGTTCAATGCTTCCAAGCATGCGTCGACTTGATTCTGAGCATGCGCGGGTTTTTAACCGATGCTTTTGCATACTAACGATCGGTTTTGACCTATCGGTTAAGCGTCCATCGGTTAAATTTTAAAGCAAGTTCCTATTTTTTTAACCAAAGGTTAAATAACCTATGGGGCCCACACACAATCGGTTTTGACCGATGAAAAAGGTCCTTCAGACCGTTGTCCTCTGGCTATCCTATCGTGTGTACGAGGCCTTAGACCTTTGATGGCCTGGTCATGAAGGGGTTAAAACCTTCCAAGGTTAAAGTGGTTGTAAAGTCAGAAGGTTTTTAATCTTAATGCATTCAATGCATTAAGATAAACAAAACTGTGTGCAGCAACCACCCCAGCACCCCCTAATACTTATCTGAGCCCAATCTCTCTCTAGCGATGTCCACGAGTGCCTTGGCCATCCCGGACTCTCCTCCTGATTGGCTGAGATACAGCAGCCGCGTCATTGGTTCCCGCTGCTATCAATCAAAGTCAGTTAGGCAATCAGGAGAGAGAGCGGACGGGGCGGGTCCGGGGCCCCATGTCTGGATAGAAACAGGGACCTGTGTCTTAGCTCAGGTGTCCCTATAGCAAGCTGCTTGCTGTGGGGGCACTTGACAGAAGGGAGGGGACAGGGGAGCCAGAGAGGGACCCAAGAAGAGGAGAATCATGGCTGCTCTGTGCAAAACCAATGCAATAACATGATATTTTTAGAGAAAAAAAAACAAGACTTTACAATTTCTTTAAGCTTGCACCGTTTAGGAGATACTTTGGCTCCAAACGATGACGTCACTGAATGTAGGTATGCTGGGGTCGTGACTCCTGCACGCATGTGCATGAGTGACATAATCACGACTCAAACCAATTTGAATGGCCAGAGAGTGCAAACCCAGAAGGAAGATCAGGTGAAGATGGAAGTACTGGGAGCAGTGACAGCTCTGTCAGCACTGGAGGACTCTATTTAAAAGATATATTGGGATGTTTATTCTATTTATATATGGACAGCATATATATGTTCATATGCTTTATATATGAACAGCTGAGTTTACTTTTTTAGATTCAATTGATTTTTTTTTACCAGGATCTGAATGATAAGCATAGACCCACACTTCACAAGTCAGCAATATCAAGGGCAACTTCCATTTTTACGTCCTGACAGGTTTCTATAAACCAATTGCAAAAAATTAAATATATCACAGTTTACCAGTCCCCTGCCAGTAACAACTATGGTGCAGACCTCTACAGTGTCATAAACTCACTTACATACTGAGAGTGAAGGAAAGCCTTATGTAAGGTATTTAGCCTATTATGTTTTTTTTTGTTTTTTTTTATCACAGAAGGAATGAATACATTATAAATAAATAAAAGCAATAGTACACAAATTGCACACAGAAATAGAAAAGATATACAAAGAATACTGCTTAAGAAAACCTTAACTACCCTACCAACACCCAAAAGAATAAAAAAAAAGCATTTAAATAAAAAAAATATTGTTTCTTTGACTTAGCAGCTTAAGGCCCAGTTCACAAGTCGTGCAACTGTTAATCTGACTTTGCCCTGCAACTTTGGTCTGACATCGGTCCGACTTTCACTTGAATGAACAGGATCCGATTTTGATCCAACCTTGACATTTTTTTAAAAAAACAGTGTGCGCCCCCCCAAATACATGGCAGACCCTTTACATAAAAAACTGTGTGGGGTTCCCCTCAAAATCCATACCGGACCCGAAGGGTCTAACATTGCTAACAATGCCTCTGAGCACATGTCACAAGTCGGATCAGTTGAGAGAGAATTTGAAGGCAAGGAAGCTATAATTTTTCATATTTAACCACAACCCTACCTGCCCATAGTCTTATGACGTCCACAGATGGGATATTCCATCCTGGGTGGATGTCATATGATGTCCTGGGCTTCCCGGCCATCTTGAGGGCGCCCGCGGCATTACTCTGGACCCGGTACGCATGCCCGGCGGCCTCAATGTCTGCTGGGTACCTGCGATTGCCCGCAATCACGGCTGGACGGTGGATCTGTGTGTGTAAACACATGTCCTGTCAGCGGTGAGGAGACCGATGTGTGTTCCCAGTACAGAGGAACACAGATTGGTCTCCTCCCCTTGTGAGTCCCCTCCCCCTACAGTAAGAATCACTCCCTAGGGAACATACTTAACCCCTTCAGCGCCCCCTAGTGTTAACCCCTTCCCTGCCCGTCACATTTACACAGTAATCAGTGGAGTTTTTTAGCACTAATCGCTGTATAAATGTGAATGGTCCCAAAAATGTGTCCAATATGTCCGTCGCAATGTCACAGTCACAATAAAAAATCGCAGATTGCTGCTATTATTAGTAAAAAAATAAAAGTAAAAAAAAAATCCAATAAATCTATCCCCTATTTTGTAGACACTATAACTTTTGCGCAAACCAATTAATAAACGCTTATTGCGATTTTTTTCCAAAAATATGTAGAAGAATACGTATCGGCCTAAACTGTGGAAATGCTTTGTTTTTTTTATAGTTTTTTGGGGGATATTTATTATAGCAAAAAGTAAAAAATGTTGAATTTTTTTCAAAATTAATTATAGCGCAAAAACCCCCCCAAAAAAACACAGAGGTGATAAAATACAACGAAAAGAAAGTCAATTTTGTTTGGGAGCCACGACGCACGCAAAAGTGCTCTGGTAAGGAAGGAGTTAAATTCTTCCGGGGCTGAAGTGGTTAACACAAATATGAATAATGACTAAAACCCTGCATGTTGCACTCAGAAATGCTGACTGACATGGTAGCCTGTTGAAAAAAATAAACTATTACCATGCTAAGTAAATATCAATCTTCATATCTGCATATGCGATAGATCGATAATAAGCCCTTTGAAGGAGACAATGGAAAAAGTGGACTCCCTCTGTCCAGCTGAGTCTCCAAAGACACACCATTAATAATTAAAGACACAGAATCTGACAGTTTCAGTATTAATGAATATGTTGAAAGTGAGAGTAACTACATGTTCAACTAGAACAAAGAGAGAGAATATGGTAATACACTTGAAAGAGAATAAAATACGACATCTGGAAATTCTATGATGTGATAGATTATATCCAAAAATCTCAAACAGAAGTAACTGAAAAGGTACTATAAAGAGGGACTCTATCTGAAACAGATTTCAAAGGGGTTCATTTACTAAAACTGGAGAGTGCAAAATCCGGTATAGAAACCAATCAGCTTCCAGGTTTTATTTTGTAAACCAAGCACAGCTAACACTAGATTTTGCACTCTTTAGTTTTTGTAAATCAACTCAACAGTGTGGCTTGGAAACCTCGGCAGGAATTCTTTGATGGATAATTTATTTATTCTCTCCTGCAGTGGGCAGTTTTTGGACTGGGTGGAATGGCGTCCCTTCTGGGGAATCCACCCTGAGGACTTCTCTACATTCCCTATGCTGGATAAGTTCCTCAGATCTAGTGGCATTGCCTGTATGAAGAGTTTGAGGTACTCTATGCATCTGGTTAAGGTGTTTTGGTAGCAATTTAATCAACAAAATCAAAGATTATTTTGAAATTTTACAGGGATCGTTTAAAAAGAAGAATTTCAAGAAACACATTATGGAAATCTGCATAGCAAGAACTTTATGTAATTATTGTTTCATGGATCTACAGTATGTATGACCCTCACCAGTGTTAAAGTGGACTGTTCCTCACCTAATTAAGAGGTCACCAACACTATGAAAAAGTATTCTGTGAAAACCATTGCTCTAATATTTATTTATTTCAGGTACTTATATAGCGCCGTCAATTTACGCAGCGCTTTACATATATATTGTACATTCACATTAGTCCCTACCCTCAAGGAGCTTACAATCTAAAGTCCCTAAGGCCTCGTACACACGCCCGATTTTCTCGGCAAAAAACAGAAAGAAACTCGCGTGTACATTTTTGTCGAGGAAACTGTCGAGAAACTTGACGAGCCAAAAAGAGAGCAAGTTCTCTATTTCCTCGACGGGAATGGAGAAACTTGCCTTGTCGAGTTCCTCGACAGCCTAACAAGGAACTCGACGAGGAAAACGATGTGTTTCGCCTGTCGAGTTCCTCGGTTGTGTGTACGAGGCTTAAGGGCTCTTTCACACGGGCAGCCCGTTCAGATCATTTTTTTTGGTGAACCTGAACGGGCGCTCCGTGCTCCTCTATGGAGCCGCGGATGTCAGCGGTGACATGCCCGCTGACATCCGACCCGCTCCGATCCAAAGTGTGACGGAGGAAAAACCTACTTTTTCATCCGTCTGGCGGATCGGATCGGGTGAACACGGACAGACGGTCCATGTTTATCCGATCCCCCCATAGGGGAGAGCGGAGAAAAGACAGGGCGGTCCCTGCAGAGTGTGTGGGGACCACCCTGTCATCCATCGGCTCAGCGGGGATCAACGAAGCAATCCCTGCTGAGCAAGCAGAGGTTCACGGGGCGGATCATTACTGATCCGCCACATGTGAAAGGGGCCCAACACACATTCATACATATACTAGGGCAGGCCTCACAATTTTAGGTCCTGAGCTACTAGCCAGGCCTTAAGAGTTACTCGCCACCTGTTGCCCCACCCAAACCCTACCTTGCCCCGCCCCTTAAACACGCCCTTGTAAATGATCTAATGAAATAACACTGTTAAATGTTTTATTCAGTATTAAGTTACAAAAATACATAACAAACATTCTATTATACCTATGCCTCCAATTCTGCCCCCCTGCCCCCATTCTATCATACCTATGCCTCCAATTCCTCCCACCATCTATCATGGGGGGGGGCAGAATTGGATGCATAGGTATGATAGATTGGGGAAAGGGAGCAGAATTGGGGACATAGGTATAATATAATGGGGGGAGGGGGACGGAATTGGAGGCATAAGCATGATAGAATGGGGGCAGGGGGATGGAATTGAAGGCATAAGCATGATAGAATGGGGGAGGGGGATGGAATTGGAGGCATAGGTATGATAGAATGGGGGAGGGGGATGGAATTGGAGGCATAGGTATGATAGAATTGGGGGAACGGAATTGGAGGCATAAGCCCCCAATCCAGCACATTTGTTCCTTCAATCCCCCTTACTCCCAGCAAACTCCCAGTGTTTCCCCTTTGTGCTGCATTAGTGGCAATGTTTAAAAAGGGGTAGCATAAAAGGGGTTAATTAACACTGATAGTACCACTGACTGTCATTAATGCAGCACAAAGGGGTTAATTGCCACTGGTCAATAATACATAGGTGAGTACATTAATCCCCTCCAGGCTCCATGTGCTATATTACAATTAGCATTGTAAATGTAACCCCCCCCCCCCCCAAAGCATTAACTACTTCACACATCTAAGACGAGGTGTTAAATACTGCATTGTTATGTAAATGAGCTACGTGTCGTAAAATGAGAAAGAAATTCTTTTGTTTTATATATTTTTAGGGGATATTTATTATAGTAAAAAAAAAAACATTGCTTTTTTTTCAAAATGTACGCTCTTTTTTTTGTTTATAGTGCAAAAAAAAAAAACGCAGAGGTGATCAAATAACACCAAACGAAAGCTCTATTTGTGGGAAAAAAAGGACATCAATTTTGTTTAGGTACAACATGGCACGACTGCGCCATTAAAGTGACGCAGGGCTGAATCGCAAAAAGTGCTCTGGTCAGGAAGGGGGTAAATTCTTCCGGGGCTGAGGTGGTTAAAGGTAAGTAACTGGTAAAAGATTTTATTTAACCAATCACTGTAAGATGATTTTATATCAGCATGAAGAACCTGCATGTCGATATGCTTTTTAGTGGAAGGGGGGTAAGGGCCACTTTAAGTGCTCTGTTTTATATGAGTGTTAGCTGTCATTGTTGGACCAATGAGCTGCGGGCACAAGATTCCCCCACCCCGTAGCTGACGTACACAAAAGAAAAAGGATGCTTGTGACATCATTGACCTATTATGGACACATGGTCATATTAGGTCAATGTCATTGATCTAATATGGTCATATTTGGTCCATGATGTCACAAGCATCTCCGCTCCTGTATATAAATGGGGGCATCAGGGCAGGGAATCTCCCACCCACAGCTCACTGGTCCGGCAAAGGCCGCTAACCCAAGCTAATCCCTAGTCACTAGTATAAAACATTTCTATTTGTCATCGAAGAGATCTTAATAAATAATGCTAAGGTCGTACATTTCACTGTAGCTAAGTTAACAGAGCGAGTGAAGTGACATTTCAGTATTACCATAAATTGATGTGATTCATTTTAATAATACAGCAAGCAGATGAAATGATTAATGAAAACTTGATGCCGTGCATGGGATAAAATTAAAGCTGAACCCCAGGCAGATAGCTAAATACAGAGATGAAATACATATAAGAGAGCCGTTTTACTATCCAAAATCTGAGTTTTACATAGTTCTGCCACATGGAGCAATCCCGGAGGACAGGAGATATCATTTTTTCTCTTCTGCAGTTCAGTATCCCTTACAGATCTTGTCCCTTCCCCAGCCTGTGACTGGACAGTAAAAGCTGTAAACTGAGAAGTGGTTAATTCTCTGCATTGTGTAAAAAGGCTGTTTGATCCTGTCTTCTCTGATCCTCCCCTTCTTCTACAGTCCCCAATCCAACTGCTGATAGAACAAAGCTTTGGAAGGCAATATGCACATACATGTTCAGTTTATTGTGTATTGTTAGGCCGCGTACACACGTTAAACCGATGAGAACAGTCTGATGGACCGTTTTCATCGGTCCAAACCGATCGTGTGTGGGCGCCATCGGTTATTTAACCTTCAGTTTAAAAAAAGCCAACTTGTTTTAAATGTAACCGCTGGATTCCTAACCGATAGAAAAAAAATCGATCGTTAGTAGGCACGACCATCGGTTAAAAATCCACACATGCTCAGACTAAATTAGGGGACGGGAGCGCTCGTTCTGGTAAAACTAGCATTTGTTATTTAGATAGCACATTCATCATGCTGTAACAGACAGAAAATCGCGAAACGTCTTTTACTAACACAAAATCAGCTAAAGCAGCCCCAAGGGTGGGGCCATTGGATTTGAACTTCCCCTTTATAGTGCCGTCGTACGTGGTTTACGTGTCCGCGTTCTGACACAATAGTTTTTTTAACCGATGGTGTGTAGGCGCGACTGTCAGCTTCATCGGGTAACCGATGGAAAAATCCATCAGACCGTTCTCATCGGATGGACCGATCGTGTGTACGCGGCCTTAGAGGTTTTTTTTGGGACACAGAGCACAGGGCCAATCAGCACTGTCCAGAGAGAGGGTCAGGGGTCATGCAGCCTCATAGGACAGTCAGAGGAGGATGACAACTCCTTTTACAAGCTTTAACCTGACACTGATAGAAGTCACAAGACTGCTATATACTGCTGATGAGAAAAAGTATTTAGCAGTTAATATTGACTAAAATAATTGCATTTCCATATTCTGTGTACTGTCAGAGACCAGATATCGTGAATGCAGGATCCTGGGTTTAGTAACACTTTAATGATTTATTAATTAATATAGAGTTGCATTAGTTTTATTTATTTTTTATCTGCCTGGAGTTTAGCTTTGAGTTGAATCAAGGACAAGATCATAAATAACAGCTTGATTTAACATGATTTAAAAAAAAAAAACACAGACCACGATGGTATAATTAATATTCTGTGTATACTGATGCGGAATAGTACAACGGATAAATATATGAATGAACACGACATTGATGTTATATCATATACTATAATGCACTTTATAAACAGGGATGAAAATAACAAATTTTCTCAACTGTTTTACTCCTAAATAACCGTTTAAATAGTTTTAAAGTGGAGGTTCACCCAAAAACTCAATTTTTAACATTAGATTCATGCTCATTTTGTCAAGGGGAAGCTGGTGGTTTTTTTTTTAAATCGAAGCAGTACTTACCGTTTTAGAGAGCGATCTTCTCCGCCGCTTCCGGGTATGGGCTGCGGGACTGGGCGTTTCTATTTGATTGACAGGCTTCCGACAGGCTTCCGACGGCCGCATACAGCGTGTCACGATTTTCCGAAAGTAGCCGAACGTCGGTGCGCAGGCGCCGTATAGAGCCGCACCGACGTTCGGCTTCTTTCGGCTACTCGTGACGCGATAGATGCGACCGTCGGAAGCCTGTCAATCAAATAGGAATGCCCAGTCCCGCAGACCATACCCGGAAGCGGGGGAGAAGATCGCTCTCTAAAACGGTAAGTACTGCTTTGATTTAAAAAAAAACACCCGATTCCCCTTGACAAAATGAGCATCAATCTAATGTTAAAAATTGTTTTTCGGGTGAACTCCCGCTTTAACCCCCTTAGCGGTAAACCCGAGCGTGACTCGGGGTGGGTTTTCGATGTTAGGATCGGTATCCCCGAGTCACGCTCGGGGTGGACGTGCAGAGTGTGCAGTGGCGCGGCTTACCTGCTTGCTGAATCCACAGGCAAGTTACTTACCTTGTCCCTGGATCCAGCGATGCCACCCTGCTGTGTGAGCGAGCGGGTCCTCGCTCGATTCACAGTCTCCCCGTGTGCCGCCGATCTCCGTTCCCTGCGACGTTACGACGCACGGGGGCGGAGAACGGCCCAAATTCAAAAAAGTAAACAAACACATTACATACAGTATACTGTAATCTTATAAATTACAGTACTGTATGTTAAAAATACACACCCCCCTTGTCCCTAGTGGTCTGCCCAGTGCCCTACATGTTCTTTTATATAATAAAAACTGTTCTTTTTCCCTGCAAACTGAAGATTGTCCAAAAGTGTCCCTTTATGTCAAAAATGGTTTTAGAGCAGCTAGAAAACAGCGATAATAAATTATAATCACTTGCAGAATTGTGCGATAGCGATTTGTGGGGAAATACGTCATAAAAAAATAAAAGTAATGACAGCGACAATTCTGCAACTGAGCAAATTTCAGTGATTTTGAGTTGATTACATTATTGAATAATTTTTATTATAATTATATTATTTGTTTTAATTATTTATAATTATTTATTATATTATAATTTATAATTTTGTTTTAAAAAAAAAATCATACCCGGGATGCCTACAAGACTCTTGTTTGGTCAGATTTAAGTGAGTTATTCCTAAAAATTACAGACCTACAGTATAAAACGCCAAATTTCCTTGCAAAATAATTGTACCGCTTTTGGTACGTAATTCCAGACAGAATCATACCCCGGGGAGGTTAAGGTCTCAGGGAGCTCCTGCTAAGATTTATTCATTGGTGGTCAGTAAAAATAATGCCCACTTTACAGTGGTGGTCAGAAGGCCAGTGAAATAAAGTCATTGGTGTCATGCCACTGACCCTGTCAAGTGACACTGGACCTGGAATTGTGCAGAATCCACACATGGGAGGTCAACCAACCACAGCTCAGAGAACTACAAGCAACCTATGGAAGAACTCAAGGGTTCCATAGAACCCTGGTTGAAAATGGCTGCATTATAGCAATAGAGCATACACAACAGAATACAAAATAACACAGTATAAAAAATGATATACATCATTGCATAATATATTATAGCGCTTTCCAATGTAGCATCACACAACATATTATGCAGTTCATAACCATATAAAAATTACTCAATGACCCAGGTAACAATAATTTACAGTTTGTTATTCAATATGCGAAAAAAAATAAACATAATTACCACTTGAAGCTAAACCAATGATTAACACTTGTTAGCAAAGAAAATGCAATTAATTTGTGGATTTTTCCAGCTTGCATGATGATGTTTGTTGCCAACCAGTATGGAGTAATCGGGTCAAGAGGCTATAACAGCTTACCGTATTATTGTAATGCAAACATATCTGGTGGGCAATAAGCAAATCTGTATTTAAATTATGAATAAGCTTTACAGAATTATGGAATAATGTTGTTTATTAAATTACTAAGTATACCATGTTAATTTCCACCAGTAAAAGTGTCTTTATCAAAATATTGTAATTAATATGTTTTAACAGCCTGAAGCTTTGACAATATATTAGATATGTTATAGACCAGAGTGCAGATGATTTTTGTTTATTGTAGCCTTGAAATCAACACTTTTCCGCCTACCTAGCTAAAGTTGGCCATACACTAGTAGAATTTTGTTTGGAGTGCATTGCATGCGTTGTTTTTGTTGAATGTGGGGACCTGACCTTTTGTTGTGTGTCTGGTGGGTGCATTGAAGTTCTGGAACGTGCTGCACCGTGTGGCCTCTTTTGCATTTCTCTGCCCGTGCTTGGTTTCATGTATTTGAAGCGGTTGCCTTGCTGTCTGCCTGGCCCTGGAGGGGGGCCCTGGGTGCTGCACGCGCTGGGGGGCAGGTGGGAGACCGCTTTCTTCACCTAGGGTGGTCCCGCTGTTTTCTTTGAGTGCTGCTAGCATTGCGGCAGTGGGGTGGGGGGTTGGTGCACCTGCGGGTGTCGTTGACACTGGGGATTCGCGGCACTGGGGTCGTGATGCCACCTGTTGGTGTTGGTCTGCACCTTATCTCGGTTGGAGGATTGTGTTGCTTCCGGACCGTGTTGCGTTTGTGCCGTTTGCACTTTTCATGTGCCTGAATGCTGTTGAATATACATATCAAATTTTTTTTTTTGCTTTCATGTTGTGATTTTGTTGGTGTTTGTACGCTGCAGTCGCTTTGTTTGCATCATTTGCACCTCCATGTACCTGGATTACTGTTGAGTATTGCATTTTTTCTTCTGTGTTGTGGCTCTTTTGGTGTTTATACACTGCTTTGTTTGCACTGTATTCGTCAGTTTGTGGTTTCATCTTCTGGCTTATTTAAGCATTGGGTTTTTTGTATATTTAAGTTTATCATTGAAATTGAGGCATCTGTCATCTTATCTTTAGCACTTTATATTTATATATTTTTCTTAGAGCACAACATCATCCTTTGTTTTTCTCTGTATACCTTATTGTGGGTAGTGTTTGACCCACACAGTGGCTGCAGCACCTTAGAATATTGTTACATTAGACTCCACAGGAGTGTGGGAATACCTACTTTACCAATGACTCAGGCCTCATACACACGACCGAGTTTCTCGGCAAAAAACAGCATAAGCCTAGGTTCACACTGCTGCGAATTCAAAATCGCGGTAAAATGCGCGATTTTACGGCTGCGATTTTGCCGCGATTTCGGCCGCAATTTAATGTAAATCGCGGCCCCGAAATCGCAAAAAGTAGTACAGGAACTACTTTTTGAAATCGCAGATGCGGCGTCGGACTGATTAGGACAGTGCCATTGCCGATAATTGCCGCCGATTTGAGATGCGATTTGACATGTCAAATCGCATCTCAAATCGTTCCAAATCGTACCCAGTGTGAACCAGGGCTGAAACTTGCTTTTTTTTTTTTTGCCGAGGAAACCGGTCGTGTGTACATATTTAGACGAGGAAACTGTCGAGGAACTTGACGAGCCAAAAGGAGAGCATGTTCTCTTTTTCCTCGACGGCAATGGAGAAAATTGGCTTGTTGAGTTCCTCGACAGCCTAACAAGGAACTTGACGAGCAAAACGATGTGTTTCGCCCGTCGAGTTCCTCGGTCGTGTGTACGAGGCCTGAGTAATTGCCATTCAACCTACTTTACCAATGACTGAGTAATTGCCAAAGTGGGAGAGCGTTAAAAGCTGAAAATTGGTCTATGCAGGAAGGGTGCCTTGCATTAAAGTGGTTAAAAATTAAAAAAATGTATAGTTTCCTTTTGAAAATGCAGAATGTGATATAGCTCTCTATATCTCATGCTAGTGATTTTTTCCAGGGCTTTTCTCCAGAATACCAAATATTTGTATTATTACACCGATGGGTTCCCATCTTTATAGTTTTCAGGTTTTTTTTTGTGATGTGTTGTATCTTAAAATTTACTAACAGGATCACTTTAGCGGACTTGATCTACTGAAGCAAATTCAAACAATAGCATGGATACATTACAATGGTACGCTTTTATGTACACATACACAGAGATTTGATTCCTGAAACTTATTTAGCTAATTGTATGCTGTTTTCAATAAAACTGTGCCCATTGACTATCCAAAAAATAAATAAAAAACATTTATTGGATTTTCTAATCCTTAGTGGCAAGACCCCTTTCACACTGAGGCGCTTTGCAGGCGCTATAATGCTAAAAATAGCGCCTGCAAAGCTCCCTGAGAGAGCCGCTGCTGTCTCTCCAGTGTGCGGTGAGCTAGCAGGATGGTAAAAAAAGTCCTGTAAGCAGCATCTTTGGAGCGGTGTATACCGCTCCTGCCCATTGAAATCAATGGGCACTGTGGCTATACTGCTGGCAAAGCGCGGGTGGTTTCAGGGCTGTCTTAATGAGAGGGCACACCTGGGCATTGCCCAGGGGCCCCTGCCCTTTCCATAAAGCAGCTGGTCCTTTAGCCCACGCTGCCCTGAAATTGGGGGCCCCATGATGGCACTGAGAGTGATGGATACACAGGGGAGACAGGCTGGCATCGGTGTGCCGTGCTGTGCATAAAGATACCTATTATTTCACAGCCAGCAGGGAGGGGCAGGGCTGGAGCGCCAGTGATGCTCTGACCCCACCCCATGCAGCTTGAATGCTCAGGACTTGAAGGAAGGAATGTAGAGAGGCCACAGTGTGGGGAGTATCAGCTATATAGTGGGGTCACAATACAAGGGGTATCTTATGGTAACAGCTTTGTTACTTTATGTATGTAGTATGTTTCCACTGTTTCTTTGCTGTACATAATGATTGTTCATGTAGTTAATACAGAGCTCCACCCAAAGGGGAAGCTCCGCTTGTCTATCTCCTGTCTATCTTTAGATAGGTCTAAATTATTGAACTCACAAGTAAAGTGTCTTGAGACCGGCACTGGGTCATTCCAGCACTGCATTTGGAGCTAGTATGCACTGTTCCATCTCCCGGGGCAAAGCCTCGATTTGGTGTGGGTTAGGGACAGGAAGTGAGGTCGGTGTTACCCAGAAGCCTCTACGCATCCAATCATGCGTCTTCAGGAAGCTTCCTTTTGGGTCTTATTGCACACACGCCAGACATATGAGTCCATGGTGGCCAAGATATCCAGCATAGTCACTAAGGGCTCGTACACACGACCAAGTTTCTCGGGAAAAACCAGCAAGAAACTTGCTGGGATTATTGTTTTGCCGAGGAAACCGGTCGTGTGTACATTTTTCGATGAGGAAACTGTCGAGGATCCCGTCGAGCCAAAAAGAGAGCATGTCTTCTTTTTCCTCGACGGGAATGGAGAAACTTGCCTTGTCGAGTTCCTCGACAGCCTAACAAGGAACTCAACGAGGAAAACGATTTGTGTTTCGCCAGTCGAGTTCCTCGGTCGTGTGTACGAGGCTTAAGATCTCACAGATAGATTCTGAGCCAGCAATCACTGTGATCATTTGACCCCTGATCACAGTGATCGCATGATTGTAAAGCCCATCCTACCTGCTGGCATTAAGACCCACCTAATGGGCCACCTTGAGGCATTGGGAAAAAGGTTACAAAATAGAGGCTTCCACTGTTCTTCTAAATATGCTAGCTGCCTGCCTGTTGTGGTGACTCGATATAGTGATGATAACAGGTATGAAAATCGGGAAAATAAATCTGCATGCAAGTTCGGGGCTCTGAAGCAAGAAGGTCAATATGTAAATTATATTCACAGGAGGAAAGCAATTGCAGCCTCGTGTTTCTATCAAATAAGCTTCCTTAAATGTTCTTGGCAATTTGAAGCCAAGTTTAGTAACGGAAGACAACAAGGACTGAACCAGTGGCAGAAACAAGAATTATTACCCATAATACTTCAAGAAACCCCTAGATTCCGACTTGGCAAAACCTTCTGTCTTCTATAACAGACCTGATGTTATTTACTGTTCTTGTACACTTTGAAACTTCTGTTTAATCTCCTTCCATATCAACAGCGTAAAAGGAGACTAGATGCGTTGTTTTTATCATTCTGTCGTCATTCTGATGCAGTCAGATTCCTGGAGAAGTCATGCATGCCTTGGGTAGGGGGAATACGCTGTCCTTTGGAACAGATGGTTTCTATCTAATCAGAATAGCAAATAATTTGTTAGAATGTACAAATAAAAATGTGTTCTGTTTGCCTTCAAAACAAAGAGGCTGGAGACATCGAGCAATATGTGCAGTAGATGAAGCTGTTAATGTAAGTGCGAAGTAGAAAACAAGAAAACATGCCATTAAAAGTTTGAAGCTATCCTCTGGTGGATTAATATTATTAATATTATTAATTATAATATTCTAGTGAATACTCAGTGCGCTCCCAGACATTGTGCTTTGGGAATCTTTACTGGGCCTATGTATTCCACTGTAGAGCAGTGAACGCGACCCCAAGATCCTAGAATAGTTCATTGAGACCTGGATGTCACAAAGTGGGGATTGTTTACGAAAGGCAAATGCACTTTGCACTTCAAGTTAAAACTACAAGTGCAAAGTGCACTTGATATTGCACTGAAATTTCACTTGGAAGTGCAGTCGCTGTAATTCTGAAGGGTAGATCTGAAATGAGGGGAAGCTCTGCTGAGTTTATTATCCAATCATGTGCAAGCTAAAATGCTGTTTTTTTTATTTTCCTTGCATGTCCCCCTCGGACCTACTTCCAAGTGCACTTTGCACTGATCAAATGTTCCCTGTGATCAGGAACAGTGATCAGTGATGTGTCACTGGTAGCTCCTCCCCCTAACAGTTAGAATCACTCCCTAGGACACACGTAACCCCTTCAACGCCACCTAGTGGTTAAAGTGGATGTAAACCCACTTTTTTTTTGATGTCACAATGTAGAGAATAATAGATAGATTCATTAAAGCGGTGGTTCCCCCTAAAACACATTTCTAACAATAGATTCGTAAGACCCGTTACACTGCGGGTAGGCTGGCTTTTTTTTTTTTTTTTCGTACATACCGACATCTCGGCGTCTCGTCCCTTGGCGGTGGGCGTTCCTATTTGATTGATGTTCCTCGGACGGGCGAATACGTGACGTCACGACTTTCCGACAGAAGCCGAACGTCATTGCGCATGCGCCGTATAGAGTTGGCTCTATACGGCACCTGCGCAGCGACGTTTGGCTTCTTTCGGAAAGTCGTGACGTCACGTATGCGCCCGTCCGAGGAATGTCAATCAAATAGGAACGCCCACTGACAAGGGACGAGACGCCGAGATGTCGGTATGTACAAAAAAAAAAAAAAAAGCCAGCCTACCCGCAGTGTAACGGGTCTTACGAATCTATTGTTAGAAATGTGTTTTAGGGGGAACCACCCCTTTAAGAGTTAGGCCGACTTATCAGTAGATAAGCCGACCTAACTAAGAATCTACGCCGACTTATGTTTAAGCGTATGCTCAAACAGAGATACGCTAAAACAAATCTAAGATACGGCGGATTGCGCCGTCCTATGCAATATTTTGGATAGCCGCTAGGTGGCGCTTCCATTGCGGTCGGCGTAGAATATGTAAATGAGGAGATACGCCGATTCACGTACGTACGCCCGGCCGACGCAGTACTTTTACGCCGTTTGCGTAAGAGATAGGCCGCATAAAGTTAGAGCTAGGCCCTATTGGAATAGTAATGTCAATTATGGCCGCCGTTCCCGCGTCGAAATTCAAATTTTTTACGTCGTTTGCGTAAGTCGTCCGTGAATCGTGATTTACGTAGTTTACGTCCACGTCAAAATCAATAGTCCCGTGCGGCGTACTTAGCCGCAATGCACACTGGGAAATGTAGGCGCCCGGCGCATGCGCAGTAAGGAAAAACATAAAAAACGTGAGGTCAAGCCTCATTAACATAAAACACGCCCCCCTCAAACACATTTGAATTAGGCGCCCTTACGCCTGCGCGCTTTAGTCTATGCCGCCGCAAGATAGCAGGCAAGTACATTGTGAATCATGTACTTGCCTAGCTGACTTACGGCGGCGTAGCCTAAACACGCTAAGCTACGCCGCCGCAAGTTTGCACCATTGTACCTGAATCTAGCTATTAGATTTCCTTTCATCTGTGCCCAGTCTTGCCACACAGAGTTAATCCAGCTCTGAGCAATCCTCTTTTATTGTTCAGTGAAAATTAACAGACTTCCAGATAAAAACCTGTCTAAATAAAAAGTCCTTTCCGTCCGCTTGCTTCGAGTGACATACATTACCTCTCACAATGAACTGTGGATCACCCCCCATATTATGATAAACATCCAGGAATGTGCATGTGTCCAAGCTAGTGCACGAGATATGTAAAAACCCTGTCACTCGAAGCAAGGGGACGGAAAGGACTTTTTATTTAGACAGGTTTTTATCTGGAAGTCTGTTAATTTTCACTGAAACATAAAAGTGGATTGCTCAGAGCTGGATTAACTCTGTGTGGCAAGACTAGGCACAGATGATAGGAAATCTTATACTCTACATTGTGACATTTAAAAAAAATTATTGGGTTTACATCCACTTTAAACCCTTCACTGCCAGTGGCATTTTCACAGTAATCAATGCATTTGTATAGCACTGATCGCTGTAAAAATGACAATGGTCCCAAAAATGTCAAAAGTGTCCGATGTCTCCGCCATAAAGTTGCAGTCACGATAAAAATCACAGATCGCCGTCATTACTAGTAAAAAAATAAATAAAATGGTTTTACTGTACATGTTCACTGATGCCGTGGCAACTTGCGTTACCTTGTTAAATATTATGTCATGTTTATATTGCCAGAAGAATTGTCATGTTTTTCTACATATGCATTTCTGTACACGTATATGTATTACTATCTTTTCCTTAATAAAAACTTTTTGTGGAAAAAAAATAAAAATAAAATAAATAAATAAATAAAATGCCATAAAACCATCCCCTATTTTGTAGACGCTATAACTTTTGCGCAAACCAATCAATATACGCTTATTGTGATTTTTTTTTACCAAAAATATGTAGAAGAATATATATCGGCCTAAACTGAGAAAAAAAAAATATTTTTTTTTTAAAAAAAATTGGCGATATTTATTATAGCAAAAAGTACAAAATATTGCTTTTTTTTTCAAAATTGACGCTTTATTTTTGTTTATAGCGCAAAAAAAAAAAAAATGCAGAGGTGATCAAATATCACAAAAAAAAGCTCTATTTGTGGAAAAAAATGGACGTCCATTTTTTTTGGGAGCCACGTCGCAGGACCGCGCAATTGTCAGTTAAAGCAACGCAGTGCGCAGTGGCGAATCGCAAAACGTGCTCTGGTCTTTGGCCAGCCAAATGGACCGGGGCTGAAGTGGTTAATTTACACAAAATAACCACCAAAAAAAATAACAAAAAACAAAGTCAGCACCTTGGACAGCTCTCCTTTGAACACTATGACATGTATAAAACAGTTTAAAGTCTTCACAATAAAAGGCTGACAACAGGGAAATGTTTCTCTTTAATTCAGCCTGTAATAAAATGGTATAACCCATTACCCGCAAATGTTGTGGCAGCAAGTAACCATTATGCTTTTAAATGAAGAACAGACAACCTCATTAAGAGTAAATCTATACATGGCTGTTAGGTAGATTGACACCAGTACAGTCTTCCTGTTTACAGGATAAGTGCGGTACAGAAAGTGTCGTCCTCTTTGCTCTGTGCTGCTGCGGCTAAGTATAAAAAAAACACATTTAACCCTTTTTCCCACAATCCCCTCCTAAATGTTTTCATGTTTCTTTTGTTGCCTGCTCATTAAAGTGACACTTAAAACAAAACCCTTATGCCGTGTACACACGGGCGTTTTTTGTGATGAAAAAAAACGTCATTTTTTAGCATGAAAAAAAATAGAGCGAATTGAACGATTTTTTATTTTTTTTTATATTTTTTACTTTTTGCTATAATAAATATCCCCCAAAAATATATAAAAAACATATTTTCCCCTCAGTTTAGGCCGATACGTATTCCTCTACATATTTTGGTAAAAAAAAAAATGCAATAGGTGTTTATTGATTAGTTTGCGCAAAAGTTATAGGCCCAGATTCTCAAAGGAGATACGACGGTGTATCTCCAGATACGCCGTCGTATCTCTGAGTCTGAGCCGTCGTATCTATGCGCCTGATTCTTAGAATCAGTTACGCATAGATTTGTATTAGATCCGACCGGCGTAAGTCTCTTACACCGTCGGATCTTAACTGCATATTTACGCTGGCCGCTAGGGCCGTGTACACCGATTTACGCCTAGAAATATGTAAATCAGCTAGATACGCAAATTCACGAACCTACGCCCGGCCGACGCAGTACAGATACGCCGTTTACGTTAGGCTTTTCCCGACGTAAAGTTACCCCTGCTATATGAGGCGTACATGCGGCGTACCAATGTTAAGTTTGGACGTCGTTCCCGCGTTGAATTTTGAAAATTTTACGTTGTTTGCGTGAATGGGGCTGGACGTAATTTACGTTCACATAGAAACCAATACGTCCTTGTGGCGTACTTTGGAGCAATGCACACTGGGATATGTCCACGGACGCCGCATGCGCCGTTCGTAAAAAAACGTCAATCACGTCCGGTCACATAACATTTACATATTACACGCCCACATCTACCACATTTGAATTAGGCGGGCTTACGCCGCCGCAACTTATGGAGCAAGTGCTTTGAGAATACTGCACTTGCCTGTCTAAGTTGCTGAGGCGTAACGTAAATAGGATACGTTACGCCCGCACAAAGATACGCCAATTTAAGTGAATCTGGGCCATAGTGTCTACAAAATAGGGGGTTCATTTTATGACATTTTTATTAATTTTTTTCGTACTAGTAATGGCGGCGATCAGCGATTTTTATCGTGACTGCGACATTATGGCGGACACATCGGACACTTCTGACACCATTTTGGGACCATTGTCATTTTTACAGCGATCAGTGCTATAAAAATGCACTTATTACTGTAAAAATTACACTGGCAGTGAAGGGGTTAACCTGTAGGGGCGCTGAAGGGGTTAAGTGTGACCTAGGGAGTGCTTCTAACTGTTAGGGGGCATGACTTGCCGTGACATGCCACTGATCACTGTTCCCGACAGGGAACAGACGATCAGCGACATGTCACTAGGAAGAACAGGGACATGATGGCCCGGATTCACAAAGCACTTGCTCCGACGTATCTCCAGATACGCCCCGTAAGTGCAAATATGTGCCGTCGTATCTATGCGCCGGGCCCACAAACTAAGATACACCTAAAAACAGGCTTCATCCCACCGACGTAACTTGCCTACGCCGGCGTTGAGTGGGTGCATATTTACGCTGGACACATTTGGCGCTCCCATTGATTTTCTATTAAAATATGCAAATGAGGGAGATACGGCGATTCACGAACGTACGTGCCCCCGAAGCAGTGCGCGTAAAGTCATACGTCCGGCGTAAAGTTATGCCCCATAAAGGAGGTGTAACTCAGCAGCATCCATGCAAAGGGCTGCACCAGGGAACACAAGCCAGCGTAATTTACATTGGACGTGGTTCTGGCTGGGCGTAGGTTACGATAACGGCGTACACAGTGATCCGGCGTAGCATAGGCATTTGTTCCGACGTGGTTGTGAGCATGCGCACGGGGATGCGTCCACGGCCCAGCACATGCTCAGTTCGTTTTAAGTACTTTTCTGGCGCTCGGCCCATCATTTGCATGGGGTCACGCCTGATTTGCATGGCTCACGCCCACTTTCACATACGCCGGCTTACGCCTAGGAAACCCAGCGCAGTTTTGGGAGCACTGGCTTTGTGAATTCCGTGCTTGCCTCTCTGCGCTGCGTCGGCGTAGCATACAGGAGATATGCTACGGCGGCAAAAATGTGCGCCGCTGTCTGTGAATCCGGGCCGTTGTGTTTACACATTGACATCTCCCCGTTCTTAAGCTCTGTGACCCGATCGGCGTCCGCGAGGCCTGCGGGCATGGTCACGGAGATCGTGACAGGCTTGTGAGTGCAACGGCGGCAAATTAAAGCCGTGCCATTCTGTCGACCTATACGTTTGTGCGGCAGTCCTTAAGTGGTTAATGCGTTCTATGCATTAGGATAAAAAGCCTTCTTTGTGCAGCAGCCCCTCTCATACTTACCTGAGCCCCATCTGGATCCAGCAATGTTGTAAAAATTTCTTGGCTGCCCGGGACTCCCCTTCTCATTGACTGAGACAGCAGCGCGGTGCCATTGGCTCCCCCTGCTGTCAATCAAAGTCAGTCAGCCAATGAGGAGAGGACCGGGCTATTTCTGAATAAACACACGGAGCTCTGACTTGGCTTGGGTGCCCCCATAGCAAGCTGCTTGCTGTGGGAGCACTCACAAGTAGGAGGGGCCAGGAGCACAGAAGAGGGACCCAAGAAGCGGAGGATTGGGGCTGATCTGTGCAAATCCACTACACAGAGCAAGCAAGTATAACATGTTTGTGATTTTTTTAAAGTTAAAAATAACAATCACTTTAAGGCCAGGGGCCGATATGCACATACAAAATGTAAGATGTTGGTGCAATAAAAATACCTATAATAAATATAAATTCCAAGCAGAGGAACCAAAGCCAAAAGAGCAGATTTAGGTAAACAGGTAATTAGTTGCTGAAATGTATGTTGTGTTTGGCGTTCCCCCAAAGCATAACGGGCCTAAGAAAATCTGGTACCGAGACGAGACACCGAAATACAACAGCCTCAGGCGCACTGTCGTTACATTTTTTACATTGTGTTGTTTGCAAAACTAGGACAGCACCTTAGATGATAAATGATAGGCTTATCAAACAAAGATATCCCATGGTTTTCTAATAAATTTTCCTTTCAATGAGGCTAAATAAATTCTACAAGCTCGATGCACATCTGGCCAAATGTCACAACAAAGTTAGGAGACAGACGAGAGGCAGAGTGTGCGGAAAAAGTGTGTTTATCTAAAGTCCTATTCCCAGGGGGCCTCCTACTCCAGCAAGATGAAATGCTATCCTGGGCTCCAAGCATGTTCCCGCATTTCATTAACGCACACAACAACCTCTTGGCTGTAAAGGGATTTGTCACCAAAAATGTGCACAACGCAATTAATCACAAATAATCACATTAAGCGCAGACCCCTCTTTATTACTCATTTGAGTTTCCTTATACAGATAGAGAGCTGTCATTAGTGGCAGGAGTATGGGGTGAGTTGGGTGCCTTCTACTGCTTTTTCCTATATGTCTGGATTACTGAAAAGCGGTTGTAAACCGTTGGGCGTTTTTTTTTTATCTGCAAGGTAATGCCATAATGTGCTAGTATGCATCACATACTAGCACATTATGTTACCCACTTCCTGCCCGCTGTATGCAGAATGACAGCCGGGAAGTGGTTCTGTTATCCTGACTAGGCTTCACAGCGTAAACCAGGAAGTGCCGGTAAACAACATTCCTCAGTTCGTGCTGTCAGGGAGAGCCGATCGGCGGCTCCCCCAGTCAGAGGGGGGTTCCCCAATCAATTGTAAAAATAAGCTGTCAATCAGTGCCCAGTCAGTGCCCCATCATAACCCCTTGCCAGTGCCCAATAAAGTGCGGCTATGTTGTCACCATAGTGTCAATCAGAGCCCACCACAGTGCCAATCAGAGCCAACCACAGTGCCAATCAGTGCCCATTACAGTGCCAATCAGTGACCAGCAGAAACACCTGTCAGTAACCAATCAGTGCTGCCCATCAGTGCCACCT
Organism: Rana temporaria; assembly: GCF_905171775.1. Taxonomy (NCBI): domain Eukaryota; kingdom Metazoa; phylum Chordata; class Amphibia; order Anura; family Ranidae; genus Rana; species Rana temporaria. The sequence goes on along the minus strand of NC_053490.1, from coordinate 51,642,663 downwards.
GTCAGTGCCACCTATCAGTGCCGACTGTCAGTGCCCATCACAGCCACCTGTCAGTGCCCATCACGGTGGCCTGTCAGTGCCCATCAGTGTCGCCTATCAGTGCCCATCAGTGCTGCATATCAGTGCCCATCAGTGCTGCATATCAGTGCCGCCTATTGGTGCCCATCAGTGCTGCATATCAGTGCCGCCTATTGGTGCCCATTAATTCTACATACCAGTACCTCCTCATCAGTGCCACCTTATCAGTGCCAACTCATCAGTGCCCATCAGTGCCCATCAGGGAAGGGGAAAACAATATTTTATGACAGAAACTAAGAAAACAATTTTTTTTTAAATGTTGCTCTTTTTTAGTTTGTTTAGCAAAAAATTAAAATCCCAGAGGTGATCAAATACCACCAAAAGAAAGCTCTATCTGTGGGAAGAAAATAAAAAAAATGTAGTTTGGGTACAGTGTTGCATGACCGCACAATTGTCTTTAAAAGTGTGACAGCGCTGAAAGCTGAAAACTGTTCTGGGCAGAAGGGGGCGAAAGTGCCTGGTATTGAAGTGGTTAAATTTACCTTAAAACAAAGCCCTCCAGTGCCGAGATGTCAGCACTGCAGGCGCTCTCATCTTCACCCATCTTGCTTCCGGGTTCGTGACTGGCTGAAGCCACGATGACGTCACTCCCGTATATGCACACGGGAGCCGCCGTTTAAAGCTTAGAGCTCTGATGGCCGTTCCTTCAAAGCGCATGCGTTAGTGATGTCACTGGCTACATGTACAGTATAGGAGATATTTACACTACCTATAGGTAATCCTTATTATAGGCTTATCTATAGGTAAATGTCACAGATAAAAGTTTACTTCCACTTTAAAGTGAATGTAAACACGAAAATGTCCCAATGTACAGTATAAGATTTTCGATCATCTGTGCCCAGTATTGCCACACAGAGTTAATCCAGCTCTGAGTAATCCTCTTTTATTGTTCAGTGAAATGAAACGGACTTACAGAGAAAAACCTTAGTCCGTTCCGCCCCCTTGCTGTGAGTGACAGGTTATTTACATATCTCATGCACTAGCCTGGAGACAGGCATTATTTTTTAATTCCCACCCCCACTCTTTTTCTGAAGTCATGTGGTCACTTTACTAGTTTGTTTACATTAGGAATGTGCCACCTCTAAGGCCGGCATTTCAGGGGTTGGGCTTAGCCCCTTTTTTCCATTAAAAGGAACTCTCAGGCCTCGTACACACGACTGAGGAACTCGTCATAAATGAAACGTTGTTTTCCTCGACGAGTTCCTTGTTAGGCTTGTCGAGAAACTCGACAAGCTTTCTTTGCGTACACACTGTCAAGACCAAATCTCGTCGTTCTCAAACGCGGTGACGTACAACACATACGACGGCAGGGGAAGTTTGATTCCACTGGCACAACCCTTGGGTCTGCTTTTGCTAATATCATGTTACTGTGTGTTAAGTAAAAGTTTGGTAAGAGACGATTTGCACTTTTCAGTCTGTTACAGCGTGACAAATATGCTATCTCCATTACGAACGCTACTTTTACCGCTTATTCTGAGCATGCGCAGGTTTCTAGGCATACATATGAATGTGTTTCTCGTCGAAAACCAGCCAACGAGTAACACAACGAGGAAATTGAGACTCCCGACGAGGAAAAAGAGAACTTGTTCTCTTTTTTTCTCATCGAGTTCCTTGACAGTTTTCTCGATGAAAAACATACACACGACCGTTTTCCTCGGCAAAAAAGCTCTGCCACCAAGTTTCTTGATGGATTCTGTCGAGGAAAACGGTCGTGTGTACGAGGCCTTGAGGTTTCAGCAAACCAAGACATTTTGGACAATTTCATGCTCCAAATTTTGTGGGAACAGTTTGGGGATGGCCCCTTCCTGTTTCAACAAGACTGCTCACCAGTGGACAAAGCAAGGTCCATAAAGAAATGGATGAGTGAGTTTGGGGTTGAGGAACTTGACTGCCCTGACCTCAACCCGATAGAACAGCTTTGGGATGAATTAGAGCGTAGACTGTGAGCCAGGCCTTCTCGTTCAACATATTTTTGGGCCTGACCTCACAAATGCGCTTCTGGAAGAAAGGTTTAACATTCCCATAGACACACTCCTAAACCTTGCGGACAGCCTTCCCAGAAGAGTTGAAGCTGTTATAGCTGGGGGGACAACTCAATATTGAACCCTACGGACTAAGACTGGGATATCATTAAAGTTCATGTGCGTGTAAAGGCACATGTCCCAATATTTTTGACAATGTAGAGTATATAAATATCCAATATCTGTCAGTAGCACTAAAAAAGGGATACACTCTGGAAGGAACAAACACGCAACCGTCCATGCACAGAGCTGTTTTTATTTGAAAACTTATTTCCTTTTGAACACAGGAAGCAAAATAACACCTATTCGTCATTTCTGTAGAGAAAAGTCATTTTAATTACTTCAAAAGCAATTATCGCTTCCAGCTCAAGGTTAATCCTCAGGGTATTTATTCAGCTTTTTTTCATAAACACACACCAACCACATTCATCTTTCTGCACCTTGCATATTAGTACCAAGTTATTCAGCCCGAAATAATTTTTAACAACTCGCTGGCATTTTGCTAACACTGGACTTATTTTACAAAGACTCTGGAAAATGTTATATTATTCTGGAGTCAAATACAAAAGACCCTTATAATGGGGGTCTGGTACCAGAATGAAATGCTGCCCCCCCCCCAAAAAAAAAAAAATCACGCCAAAAGGCCCCCACATTCATTATTTTATATCATGATAACTAAAGGGGACCCGTCATGGCTCTATACATGTATAAATAAGTATAAAGAGGACCTGTCATGGCTCCATAGATGTATAAAGAGAACCTGTCATGGCTCTATACATGTATAAAGAGGACCTGGCATGGCTCTATACATGAATATAGGAGTATAAAGAGGACATGTCATGGCTCTATACATGTATAGGAGTATAAAGAAGACCAGTTATGGCTCAATACACGTATAACAGAGTATAACAAGGGCCTGTCATGGCTTTATACATGTATAAAGAGGACCTGTCATGGCTCTATACATGTATAAAGAGGACCTGTCATGGCTCTATACATGTAAATAGGAGTATAAAGAGTACTTGTCATGGCTCTATACATGTATAAAGGAGTATAATGAGGGCCTGTCATGGCTCTATACATGTATAAAGGAGTATAACGAGGGCCTGTCATGGCTCTATACATGCATATAGGCGTATAAAAGTATCTGTCAGGGCTCTATATGTATCCAGGAGTATAAAGGGACATGCGAATTGCTGGCGGCCACAATGTCTTTTGCGCAAACTAATCAATGTACGCTAATTGTGGTTTTTGTTTGGTACCAACAAATATGTAGAAGAATACATTATGGCCTAAACTGAAGAACATTTTTTTTTTTATATAAATTTGGGGAATATTTATTATAGCAAAAAGTTTAAATTGTCGTTTTTGTTGTTGTTTATAGCACAAAAAATAAAAACCGCAGAGGTGATCAAATATCACCAAAAGAAAGCTCTATTTGTGGGGAAAAAAAGGACACCATCCATTGCCCTACTGCCCAATATATATTTACACACATGCATGTACTCTATGTTTGAGCTTTGGGGTGCACACCCTAATGCAATAGGCTGCGCACACCTATGGTTATCAGTGCCTCCTTATCAGTGCCCATCAGTGCCACCTTATCAGTGCCAACTCATCAGTGCCCATCAGTCTTGCCTCATCAGTGCCCACCAGTGTCTGTCACTGAAGGGGAAAACAACATTTTATGACAGAAACTATTCCAATGTTAACTAGCTCACACGGGTAGATTTACTAAAGCAGTAGATATTGTTCTGTTAGCAAACTAAATGTCCACTTAGCTTAATAAATAAAACAAAGCTGTGTTCAATACAATCATCCAATTGTGAGCCAAAAAAATTATAATTAAATATTTTTTTTTTTTTTATATTACCCTTTTACATGATTGGGTATTTAGCAGCTTTGCGTTATTTTCTTGCTATGACAACGGACTTTTCTCTGTTTGTAAGCCAAGTTACAGAACATTTTCCTCTAGTGGGACTTTTTAAGGCCAGAACTCCCTTATCTTGAAGTAAAAACAATTGTTTATAAAAGAAAATACATTTATTAGAAAAGTTTAAAAGTACAGGCAAAGGGGCAGATCCACAAAGAGAGTTCGCCGGCGTATTTAGTGATACGCCGGCGTACTTTCAAATTTCCCGCGTCGTATCTTTGTTTTGAATCCTCAAAACAAGATACGACGGCATCTGGGTTAGATCCGACAGGCGTACGTCTTCGGATCTTAGATGCAATTCTTCGGCGTCCGCTGGGTGGCGTTTCCGTCGTATTCCGCGTCGAGTATGCAAATTAGCTATTTCCGACGATCCACGAATGTACGAGCAGCCAGCGCATTCTTTTACGTCGTTTCCGTTCGGCTTTTTTCGGCGTATAGTTAAAGCTGCTGTTTGGTGGCGTACGCAATGTTAAGTATGGCCGTCGTTCCCGCATCAAATTTGAAAATATTTTTTCAAGCAATAGATTTTTATTAGAGTATCGAAGAAAGTAACAAAGTATACATACTTTTGTGTACAGCATAAGATGTCGTGGTCACAAATATGCGTAATTGAACCTAGCATTACAAGAAGATTAATCTTCAACAGGTTACTATATCGTGTTACTATCCAAGCAATTCTTCCAATCAATCTTAACATAACCCATTAGGTGATAACAGTCTTAGACATGTGTGTTAAAAGAAACATAAACGAAACAACAGTGGGCTCCCCCACACCGCCGGCGCCCCTGACGGGAACACTCTGCGCTTGGCGGTATGCCGGCCCACCGTACCGATGCTACATGCATGTCAGACACGCGCACATATATCAACTTTCGGTATTTAAAGTGACAAGAGATTAGATGGTATGTAATAATATGAAACAAAGATTAGTTAAAATAAAAGGAAAAGGAAAGGTAAAGAAAAGGCCTAAATTAGAGAAGAACATAGACTGGATGTATTGTTCCAATGTATGCATATGAGCATGCTTCCTGACTGAAAGACCACATAAAATTAGATTTGGTCTAGAACCTAGTCTCATTAAGTTTATACCAATCTGACCAAGGTGCCCAGGTCTGGGCCCTGTTCCCAGGTTTGTGTTGGGTTGCTCCGAACATTATTTCATAGTTAATGTGAAGATTAGTAGATCTAACCACCTCTTTCAAGGTAGGGGCCTCCATAGACCTCCATTTCCTTACCAGTTCTAACCTCGCGCTCAAGAGGATATGTGTAACTATCAATCTGAAGGGTGGAGGGAATAATTCTACTCCTAGCGATAGGATAGCCATGTCTATTCTTAGAGGACAATTGTAGCCAGTGGTTGCACGCATAAGGTCAAACACTTCGCTCCAAAATTTCTGTATCTTGGGGCAGATCCCCAGTACATGTATCAACGAGCCCCTGTGTCCGCATAATCGCCAACACAGGGGGGAGGTTTGTGTCTGAAAATTTGCTAGCCTTGTAGGGGTCAGGTACCATCGTAGCAAGATCTTCTGGTGAAGTTCCCAGAGATTGGCGCATTTAGTGGCTTTATACACTGATGTGATGGCTAGCTTCCACTGGGATATGTCATATTGGTTATTAAGGTCCCACTCCCAAGATCTCATAGATGGTGTTTTAATTAGTAAATTTTTCTGACCTAGCTGGCCATAAAACAGGGATATGCCCCTAATGGAGGTAACCGGCTTAGTCAGATATAGAAATACCCTCCAAGGAATCTCGACCGATAATTTCGGTGTTGCTTCCAGAAGATGTGATATTTGAATGGCCGTGTATTGATCCCTGGCAGATAAACCATATTCTATTTGGAGAGACCTAAAAGACTTAGTCGCAGGACCCACTTGGAGTTCCGCGACAGTCTTGATACCTTTATCTTCCCATGTTTTAACATTGAGGTCAGGGATTAGTAGTTGTAGGCCTGCTATAGGGAATGGGATAGTTAGAGGGTTGGAGTCAACCATTGGTTCATTCAGGAATTTACCCCAGGCTTTGAGAGTTGCTCGCATAGTGGGGGAAATACCTATAGGTAGTCTATTCATATGAGTGCTAGCTAGTAGTAAATTGGATAGGTTAGAGTTGGGACACTGGAAAGCTTCCAGCGAGAGCCACCGCGCTGTGTGGTCTCTCTGGAACCAACCTCTCGCTTGTGCTAAGATTGCTGCTAAGTAGTAGTCCCTGATTTGCACATGGCCCACTCCTCCTGCAGCTTTGGATTTGACCAATTTGTGGAAGGCACATCTGGCCCTCCGTCCCTGCCAGAGAAATTTGTTTATTTGAGATTGAGCTATGGAGAAAAATTTATCCGGGACTAATATAGGGAGGTTCCTAAACAAATAGATAAGTTGGGGCAGCAGTATCATCTTAAAAGCCGCAAGACGGCCCGCCCACGAGGATTCCGTCCAAGACAGCTCTTTAAGTTTAGAGGGAAGGGAGATCAGAAATGAATTATAATTTGCTTCGACTAGGTGGTCAGTGTTGTCAGTCAGTACAATTCCCAAATACTTGATGCCAGTGGTGCTCCAGGTGTATGGGCACTGAGTTTTAATCCCAGCGCACATGCTTTCCTCTAGTCCTAAGCCTAGGATATATGACTTGCTTTCATTAATTTTATAGTATGAGATCTTATTAAATGAACTTAGAATTTCTTGTGTCGCTGTAAGTGATGTGTCTATGTTTGACAAAATCATGATGATGTCATCAGCGAAAAGGCTGATAGCGTGCTCCTCTTTACCAATCTTGAGTCCAGTTATTTTGGGGTGGGTCCTTATTGAAATAGCTAGGGGTTCCATCAGTAGGTTGAAAATTAACGGGGATAAGGGGCACCCTTGTCTCGTACCATTAGTTATAGTGAATGGGGCCGACAGAATACCGGACATATACACCCTGGCTGATGGTTTGGAGTATAGGGCTTGGATGGCTGTGAGAATATCACCTCTAAATCCAAATGATTCCAAGGTCTTGGATAGGTACAGCCAGTGTATCCTGTCAAAGGCCTTCTCCGCATCCAAAGATAGGAGCAGAGAAGGCCTTTGTTGCACTTTTGCTAAATGGATGATATTTATCATGCGTCGTGTGGCATCTGAGGTTTGTCTGTTTTTAGTGAAACCTGATTGGTCTGGGTGTATCAATGTGGGCATAATATCCACCAACCTTGTAGCGATTAGTTTGGCGTATACTTTGAGGTCTATGTTGAGTAGTGAGATTGGTCTAAAATTTGCTGGGGATGTGGGTTCTTTTCCTGGTTTGGGAAGTGCCACTATGAGGGCTTCTAGCATTTCTGGTGGAAATGAGGCAGAAGCAGCTGCTAACTGGAACATCTGTAATAAACGGGGCATTAGTAGAGATTTGAATTCTTTATAGTATTCGCTGCTAAAGCCGTCAGGGCCTGGTGATTTGTTAAGGGGTAGGGAGTCTATGACTTTAGAGATTTCGCTATCGGTGAAGGGAAGATTGAGATAGTTAAGTTGGTCAGCTGACAGCTTGGGAATGTCTATTCTCTCTAGGAATTGGGAGATAAGCTCAGGGGTTGGTTGGAAAGTGGACGGGTCATCTTTGAGGTTGTATAGTTTCCCGTAGAAGCAGCTAAAGGCATCTGCAATTTGTTGGGGGTGGGATATTTTCTGGGCAGTGACAGGGTGTGTTACAAAGGGGATTTTTAGTTTGTATCTATGTCCCTTAAGGGCCCTTGACAATAATTTACCTGCCTTGTTGCCTGATGCGTAATAGGTCATCTTTAAGCGTTTAGAGGCTCGCTCGAAATTTTCTAAGAGGTGTAGTCTTAGGTTAAATCTAAGTTTGGTGACTTGTTCAGATACTGTGATATTAGGGTTGAGTTTGTTTTTGCTGTCTAGATCAGTGATTTGTCTCATAATCTCGGTGAAATGTTTCTGCCTCTGTTTTTTGTACCTTGCCCCTGCCTGGATGAAGATGCCGCGGATGAAAGCCTTATGGGCATTCCATAGTGTAAAGGGGCTTTGCACTGAACCTAAATTATTTTTAAAGAATTCGGATATGTGGGTCTGGATTTTGTCTTTGAGTTCTTTATCCTGTAGGAGGAAAGTGTTAAGTCTCCAAACTGGAGTCTGTTTGCAAGATGCACAATCAGCCACAGACATTACCACAGAAGCATGATCACTCCATGAGATATTATTAATTGTCACAGACTTAACCTGAAATAATACTCTCTGTTCTACCAAGAAAAGATCTATCCTTGTATAAACACAATGAGATATGGAAAAAAAAGTAAAATCTTTTTCGTTGTCGTGAAGGCAGCGCCAGGCATCATAGAGGTTGTTCTTTGTAATTGATGGCGCCAACTCCGGAAGGTGGCGTGTAGAGGTGGTGGTAGAGTCTATAGCTGGGTCAGGGGTCACGTTAAAGTCACCACAAATAATGAGTAGACCTTGTTGGACTTGTTGGATTTTCTTCATTAATTGGTTGAAAAAGTGCACCTGATGCTTGTTAGGGGAGTAGACGTTGACGATTGTGTAAGTGGTGTTGTTCAGGTCACATGTTAGGATTAGGAATCTTCCTAAGGGGTCTTTGATGGCTGTGTGCATTTGGAATGCCACAGTATCTCTGATGGCAGTTAGGACTCCCTTGGTTTTTGAGTCCGCGTTAGCTGTGAACACATGTGGGAAACTACCATGTGAGCATTTAGGTGGGGCCTTTGCACAAAAATGTGTTTCCTGGGCGCACACTATATCACAATGGTGGGTAAGTGCCTCTTTCCATAAAGATTTACGCTTGACCGGGTGATTAAGCCCTTTAGTGTTCATAGACAAAATATTAAGCGGCATGGTGTGGAGGGGTTGTGGATGCTAATGGGTGGTAGAAGGTATTTTTAGGCAGTTCCAAGGGGTCTATTTCCACTATCTTTGGATGGGTGAAATGATCATATGACAACAGATCGGTAGTATAGATGCAGTACTCACATGCCCACATGCGCGCGATCACTCGGTGTCTTGGTAGGAGCGAGGACTGTATTATGCGATCCATGGTGTTGAGAACGGATGGTGAGGTGGTCGACATCCAGTGTAAAGAAGAGGTGGAGAGCTGGCTAGTAAACCAAAAAAAAAAGGATAGAAAAAAAAAGAGAGGATAACAAAACAAATCATGTGTAAACACAACAGTGCCACTGCGGGTTAGCAGCAGCAAGGAGATGGTGAGATCCTTTAGCAGCAACGTGCTGCAGATTGCAACTTGCAACGGGGGGGTAAAGTTAGAACGGACTTAGTCGGTTCCGGGTTCAGGGAACTTAGGTGTGGATACAGCCTATAGCCCACTTCAGGTGTGTGACTTGGCATTCCTGGCTGTGACCTGTTTCCATTCGGGTTCCACCCTGCGAGGAGTGCGGTCTGTTGGATGTGCTTCAGTGCTATCGGGCAGGATACCCCATTCTTTGAGAAGGTCGAGGCCTTTTTCTAAGGAGGTGATTGTAAAGGTGCGATTATCTTTGGTAATTGATATTTTAGTTGGATATCCCCAGCGGTAAATGACCCTATGATTACGTAGCACCTTGGTCACCGTGTTTAGATTCCGCCGTTTCAGCAAAGTATATTGGGACAGGTCTGCATAGAATTGTAAATCTTGGTATTTTTGGGGGATGGATTCATGCTTCCGCATCATGGTCATAAGTTGTTCTTTAACATGGAAGAAATGCAGCCTTAGTAGAACATCCCTAGGGACCTGATCAGGGAGGTGGGATGGCTTAGGCAAACGGTGTATTCGGTCGATCGTGACGTCTAGATCGGCTAGATCTGGGATGAGGGCCTTAAACATGGTGGCGGCATAATGGCCTAGGTCAGGTGGAAGCACAGATTCTGGGATCCCTCTTATTTTTAGATTGTTCCTCCTCGACCTGTCTTCCAAATCTGCTAGTTTTGCTTTAACCCATTCAGAATCTCCTTCCCTTTCCTCGTTTGCATCTACCAGATCGTTTATAGTTGTGGCATACTCCTCCATTTTGGTCTCTATATGATCCACTCTCCTGCCCACATCTTGAATATCTGTACTGAGGCGATGCATACATGTTGCCATGTCTGCCTGCAGGGTGCTCCTTAATGAGATCAACATGTCTTTTAGGACAGTATCAACTACTGGTTGATTTTGTGTGGGATAAGATACTATGGAGTCGGGCAGATCCCGCGTGTCATCCCCAGAGTCTGAGGCCTGGCTCCCATCTAGGCTTGCGGCCAGGTCGGATCTCCCACCATCTAACCTGGGTTTGGATTTAGCTGGGCTGCGGGTGGATGGGGTCGAGGGAGCAGATGACATGATGTCAGGGGATGCTAAGATTTTTGCCCGAGTACCTGCATTAGCTGGTGTCTTTAGCGAGGAGAAGTGAGAGGGCGAGCAGGCCTCGGCGCCATCTTGCTTCTCGGCTCTCCCGTGTGGGGCGAAAAAGTCCGTGAGCCGGTGAGGTTTCCTGTCCTGGTGACGCTTCCCGGTCATGACGGCGGTCACTCAGGTAGTCCCCGTGGGTTTCGTGGGTGAAATCGGGCTGAATTTTGGTTGCTGGGTGCCGCTACAGTTCCCTTCGCTCCGGAGCTCCGGTCTTATGCGTCCATCCGGCTCGTGCTCCAAGTCACGCCCAAATTTGAAAATATTTTATTTGCGTAAGTCGTCCGTGAATGGGGCTGGACGTAATTTACGTCCACGTGAAAACAATGACGTCCTTGCGACGTCATTTAGCGCAATGCACGGCGGGAAATTTAGGGACGGCGCATGCGCAGTTCGTTCGGCGAGGGGACGTGCTTCATTTAAATGAAACACGCCCCCTACTCGCCGATTTGAATTACGCGCCGTTACGCCGCAAGAGATACACTACGCCGCCGTAACTTACGGCGCAAATTCTTTGTGGATTCAAAGATTACAAAAGTAAGTTACAGCGGCATAGCGTATCTCACATATGCTGTGCCCATGCAATTGTACGAGGATCTGTCCCAAAGTGCATAGTAGTGGGACTATAATTGATGCGAATGTAAGCAACGATGTATGGTTTAATACCATGCAGAAAACCATGTGCTCTGTTTTGGTGAGCCACACATAACAGAGTACAACCAACATGTTTTGAGTTATACTGTTTATCCTCTTAATCGGGGGTGAGTGGTTTTGGGCAAAGCATTAGGCCTGATGTACACTGGACATTTACTAAGCTCTGGGGAAAATGAGCACAACTGCACAGTCTATTTGGCTTTAGCGAATCTACCCCAAGAGTTTCAGTAGTTAACATCATACGCATGCACACAGGGTGTGCCAGGTGTGCCTGGGCACACTCTAATCACCCTGTGCTGCTCAGATTGCCCCTGCTGCTTTTCTGCAGAGAAAGGGACTGGGGAATCTCTGTCCCCAGTCCCTTTCTTTTTCTCTAAAGTGAGACATCAGAGGTCTGTTGGACTCCTGATATTTCACCAAAGCCCCCCAATGGGGCTCAGAAAAATTGTAAAAAAAAAAAATATATATTGTAAACAAAATATTGTAAAAAATAAATAAAAAAATAAAATTGTAAAAAAGTAATACAAAAATAAACTACTGACACCAATTTCTGCCCTACTGACACCGACCTCTGCCCTAGAGACACCGTCCATTGCCCTACTGCCCTATGTATATTTACACACATGCATGTACTCTATGTATGAGCTTTGGGGTGCACACCCTAATGCAATAGGCTGCGCACACCTATGGTTAACATAGTGGGCTGGATTCAGGTAGATTTGCACTTTTTTTACGGAGGCGCAGGGCAACGTTTTTGCTCTGCGCCCCCGCAAATTTACTGCGCTGCCCTTGATTCACGGAGCAGTAGCTCCGTAAATTGCGTGGGCGTGCCGGCAAAATGCCCGGCGTAAGTGCGCGCAATTTAAATTATCCCGTAGGGGGCGGGAATTATTTAAATTAGGCGCGTTCCCGCGCCGATCGTAGAGCGCATGCTCCGTCGGGAAACTTTCCCGACGTGCATTGCGGCAAATGATGTCGCAAGGACGTCATTTGCTTCAAAGTGAACGTGAATGGCGTCCAGCGCCATTCACGAATCACTTACGCAAACTACGTAAATTTGAAATTTCGCGACGCGGGAACGACGGGTATACGTAACATTGGCTGCCCCTGCTAATAGCAGGGGCAGCCTTACGTGAAAACCGCCGTACGGAAACGACATAAACTGCGTACGCAGGGCTCGCGTAACATTGTGAATCGGCGTTAGTATGCATTTTGCATACTATACGCTGAGCACAACGGGAACGCCACCTAGCGGCCATCGCAAGAATGCAGCCTAAGATATGCGGGCATAAGAGCCTTATGCCGCGCATATCTTAGGCTGCAGTCGGCGTAACGAGGTTCCTGAATCAGGAGCATTTCTTTACGCCGGGGCAAGTAAGCAATTGCGCTGTGTAACTATGGTTACACAGGCGCAATTGCTTCTTGAATCCAGCCCAGTGAAACTATCCATGTCAGTAAAGCAATGAACAGGTTGAGCTGTGTGCTGACCTAATAATCATATACTAGGATAAGTGATAGGTCTCTTATATTTGTTTGCAAGCTAAAAAGCGTGTGGCATTCTTAGCCTGAGAACATCAGTCCTCGTTTTAGTCAATAAATGAGTATAAAGAGTATGCACATTAAAAGACACAGTACAAAAAGAAAAAAAGGACGAATGCTCCTTCATTCACCTCTCTTGTAATGGGGGTGAAATTGTGGGCATCTCTTTCCTGAAGTAGTCTGGAAAATTTCCAGAGTCGTGGAACCTTATCTATCTCAGTTTGTGAGAGTCTGACTATCAGTACATGTAATACTACATTAATATTTAATTTTGATACTATACAATATAAGCTTAGACTGAACTACAACCAGAAATGGAATTCATAGAGAAACTGACTACAGGGGAACACAATTTTTAGCAGCTGCTCTAACAACTCAACTCAGTGGTATATTAAGCTTTTGGAATGCCTCCCAAATTCAGAATAACATTCACATTTGCCAGCACACCATGCATCTTCAAGCAACGTCCAAAAGTTTTTATTCAGCCTAGGTTCACACATATGCGATCTCATCGCATGTGATTCGCACCCCCACCGCAGGTGCGGATCACATGCAATGTCTGTTCAATGCGAGTTCAGCCATACAATTGTATGGCTAAACTCGCATTAAATTTGACCTTGATTCTAGGAGTGGCTTCCTGTCTCCTTTTTTACTTATTTACTCTTTTTATGGGGATCAAAGCACCCCAGGTGTAAATTAACCACCCTGATGTGCCCTTGTGACCAGGGTGGTTTAGCTCTAGTTCGTTTTTGCTCTCAAGTTGCTGTAATTCTTCTCTGATCTTCCTGGTTGTCTGTTTCCTAATGACCACAGTACTGGGAGCTTTCTCTCTGTGGTCACTAATCAAGGAGGTGTGATTACTGTGTGTCTAAAACCCCTCAGCACCAATCAGTTTCGTTTTCCAAACCATCACTGCCCTGTATTGGCTCTGTGGCTCTGTACAGAAGCAGGAAACAACATGCAAAAACGAAACTAGAAACTGCAGGTACATTATATGATTGATTTTTATCTATTTGTAATCATTTTTAAAAGGAATCGGTTAACTATTATGTCTCTATACCCTGTAAACAGTAATTTCAGCAAAAAAAAAAGTGTTCCTTTACAACTCCTTTAAGGTTGTAGGGTCTGTAAGGCACCCTATCAGTTGACTGCCTCAATGCTTAACATTATTCGAGCTTGGGAGGCTGGCCTTAGATGTGAGCATTATCCCAAGGATGCAATCTCTCTGAATGCCCCGTTATGGTTTAGTCCTATACTCTTCCTCAATTTTGTAAATTATCGGAGCCTATTGCATGGTAAGTATGCAAAGTATAACATTAAATTACTTTCTCAGGTGGTTACTGATCGGAATAGGGCAGATAGCAGACAGTGTGTATGGCGTTGTGTGATTGAGCGGTTTGCTGATGTCAACGTTGTGGACAACACGTACGACGGCAACACGTACGACAGCACTATAAGGGGGAAGTTCCATTCGAATGGCGCCACCCTTTGGGCTGATTATGCTAATTTCCTGCACGTTTTTTCCCCGCCGTTAAAGCGAACACACGACCGCTTTTCACGACGAGAAAAACGACGACGTGAAAAACGACGAGAAAAAATAGAGCATGTTCTAAATTTTTAATGCCCACTTTTCTCGTCGAGAAAAATGCTCTGGAGCCTGCACACGACTGTTTTTAACGACCAATTAAAAAAATTGCATTTTTTTCGTCATGAAAAACGGTCGTATGTACGCGGAATTAAAAACATGTTCTCTTTTTTTCCAATGAAAAAAAATTCTATTGGAAATTCTGTTCGTTTGTATGGAACTCCGACGGAGAAAAAAACACGCATGCTCAGAATCAAGTCGACACATGCTCAGAAGCATTGAACTTAATTTTTCTCGGCTTGTCGTATTGTTGTACGTCACCACGTTTTGGACGGTCGGAATTTGGTGTGACAGTGTGTATGCAAGACAGCTTGAACGGAGTTCCGTCAGAAAAATCCATCTGAGTTTATCCCGATGGAAATTCCGATCATGTGTACGGGGCATAACGGGTCTTTTTAGGTCCGGACTATATCCTATGGGCCAGTATGCAAAACATCTGAGACAGATCCTGTATTTCTCTCCTCTGTTTTGATAATTTATGATATTAAGGTAATGGAACAACTACATATATATGTAAGTATAACACACTTGCAATATATGTATGGTCCTGAAGAAGCAGGGATCCCGCACAAGGCGTATACCAGTTACGTGTCCATTAGATTTACATATTTTTGTATTTATCGCAAAGTTCCTTTATGCATATCTATGTTTTTATTATTGTGTTTCTGAAAATGTTTTATGTGTAATAAAATTTATATAAATTTTTATTCTGACTTTGTTCTCATTTGGCAAGTTCCACTACTCTCTTGTTTCAAAAATTCCCTATGGATGGGCCCCTGGACTGGAGGTGGCAATCCCTCTATGGTGAGGCCCCTGGGCTGGAGGTGGCAATCCCTCTATGGTGAGGCCCCTGGACTGGAGGTGGCAATCCCTCTATGGTGAGGCCCCTGGACTGGAGGTGGCAATCCCTCTATGGTGAGGCCCCTGGACTGGAGGTGGCAATCCCTCTATGGTGAGACCCCTGGACTGGAGGCCCTCCATAGAGAAACTGCTACCTCCAGTTCATGGGCCCCTCCATAAGGAGACTGATACCTCCAGTCCAGGCGCTTCTCCATGGAGGAACTGCTACC
This sequence comes from Rana temporaria, assembly GCF_905171775.1. Lineage (NCBI taxonomy): Eukaryota > Metazoa > Chordata > Amphibia > Anura > Ranidae > Rana > Rana temporaria. Next base: position 51,627,345 of record NC_053490.1, on the reverse strand, counting down.
TCCAGTCCAGAGGCCCCTACTTGGAGGAACTGCTACCTCTAGTCCAGGGGTCCCTCCTATTGTATGGTGGAATTAGAATGGAAAGTACCTGTGATAGTAAATCAGTGCAGAGTGAATACTGTTCTCCCCCTCCTGGCAGTGAAGGGGTTACGGTGCCCATCTGGTGTGTGTCCTGTATGTGGGTCTCGCCTGAACTAAATTGAGCTCTGTCTGGCTCTCCCCTCCTCCTCCACAGCAGATAAGTGCCAGTGAGGCATGTCAGTGTGGTCATAGGGCGGCATGAGCGCTTTCTCTGTGTAGAAGGTAACTGTCACAATGGGGCTAGTGGAGGTCTGAGGAAGCAGACAGCCCAGACTCCCAGCATGTGTCGGCACAGAAGTGGCATTGCCCCCAGTGGAAGGGAAGGGGTTTTGCACATAGCAGGCTGGATCCTCCTCTTCTCGGGTCCCTCTTTGGTGCTCCCTCCTGGCCCCTCCCTCCTGTTGAGTGCCCCCACAGCAAGCAGCACACTTAAAAACACCTCAACAACATGATGTGAATGGACATTAACCACTTCTTGAGAAACAGCATACCTGTACTCGTTTTGGGGAAGTGGTTGTACCAGGGTGATGCCTGCGGCTGCATTCTGCTGATCCGCTCCGATCTCCTGTCCTACCGGGTGTTACGCGCAATAAACTGGCATGTCCTCCGGCCGGTCCTGAACAAAGCCGGAATAGGCTTTGATCGAGTCCCCAATGAAAAAAAACGGAAGCAACGGCACGTCGTCACTTTAGGTTTACTCGGCTGCCAATGGCGCAGATTTAAAAAAAAATCAGTATTCAAAAATGCTGATTTTGGCATTTTGAATACTTGGGGACTCGAGATACCTCCGTAAAGAGTACCTGTTACTGTCTATTACTGTCAAAAGGAATTTTTACATTTACAAAAAATGAATCTTTAAAACGCCCCACTTCCCTGCGTGTTTGCGAAACGTAAGAAAACGCACACGCAAGTCATGACCGAAAATGTAAACGGTGTTTAGATCACACATGTGAGGTATCACCATGATCGTCATGTCGAAAGGAATAATTGTAGCAAAATACCTTCTCTGTAGCTCTAAACAGATAACCGTTAACATTTTTTAAAGCGTCGCCTATGGGGCTTTTTAAGTACCGTAGTTTGTCGTCATTTCACAAGTGTGCGCAATTTTAAACCGTAACATGTTAGGTATCTATTTACTCAGTATAACATCATCTTTCACAATATACAAAACATGTGGGTTAATTTTACGGTTTAATTTTTTTTTTATTCAGTGAAGTGTATTTAAAAAAAAAAAATGAAATGAAAAACTGCTACACAAATACCGTGTGACATAAATTATTGCAATGACCACCATTTTATTCTCCAAAGTCTTTGCTAAATATATATATATATATATATATATATATATATATATATATATATATATATATATAATGTTTGGGAGTTCTGAGTAATTTTCTAGCAAAAAATACTGGGCCAGATTCACAGAATAGATACGACGGCATATCTCCTGATACACCGTCGTATCTCTTGTCGTATCTATGCGGCTGATTCATAGAATCAGTTCCGCATAGATAGCCCTAATTGACTTACACCGTCGGATCTTAGGATGCAATACTTCGGCCGCCGCTGGGGGGAGTTTGCGTTGTATTCCAGCGTCGGGTATGCAAATGAGGATTTACGGCGATCCACTAAGGTTTTTCCCGTCGTTACGTCGGCGCAAGTCTTTTTTTCCCGTCGCAAAGTTAGGTGTGCTATTAACATGGTGTAAAATTACTCCACCATGTTAAAGAATGGCCGTCGTTCCCGCATCGCTTTTGAATTTTTTTTTTTTTGGCGTAAGTACGTTACGCACGTCGCGATTCACAAACACGTCCGGCCGCCGTAAGTTCGCGCAAAGCACATCGGGAAAATTGCGAACGGAGCATGCGCAGAACGTCCGGCGTGGGAGCGAGCCTAATTTAAATGGTGCCCGCCCCATTTGAATTGGGCGGGCTTGCGCCGAACGACTTTACGTTACACCGCCGCAAGTTTCCAGGTAAGTGCTTTGAGGATCAGGCACTAACGCTGAAAACTTGCGGCAATTACGACGTTACACGGCCGCAATTATTCGTGAATCTGGCCCACTGATTTTAACTTGTAAGCAACAAGTGTCAGACATAGGCTTGGTCCTTAAGTGGTTAAAGTTAACTTTCTTTGCTGGTCTCTATATAGACTATTTCCTTGCTAAAAATGCTAAAACATGCACTGCTGAAGAATTGGTGTTCAACCTCATTAATTATTTTATTATTAAAATAATAAAGCAAGTTGTCTTTGTAGTCTATTTGCGTCCAAAGTAAGGCAAAATTAGCTTTAACGGAACTGATTTTTTTTACACATATTCTTTAATGTATTCAGTACTAAAATTATTTATTTTTAATCAAGGAAACATTAAATGCTGAATATCATTATTTTATAATTACCACTTGATCATCACAGCTTATTTTATTGATTTACAGAAAAAACCCATCTAAAAATAATACAATAAAAATGTATAAACCATTAATACATAAAATATCTTCAATATTCAGCTTAAATCTAGACATTCTCATTCTGATGTCCTGCATCATGCAACCCACTTTCTCTGAGCCCAGGCCATCAGTCTGTAACTAAACATTGAAAGGAGAAGCAGCAAAACAATGAGATCATCTCTTCCTATCAGAATTTTTCTTTGCACTGATTCATCCTCTTACAATTTAGCCCTTCTATATAGGGACTTAAAGAGGATATTATCAGATAAAACTCAGGTACTTTAACTGCCTGCATGTTCATGATGTAATAATGATTACAGAGCTGTATTATTTTGTGTTTCTTATATGTTCCTAGAGTTCAACTTTAATGCGACATACTGGAGTTCTGATTTAAAGCAGAGTTCCACTAAAAAGTGGAAGCTCTGCTTGTTTGCCCCCCCCCCCCCCCTCCGGTGCCACATTTGCACCTTTTGGGGGGAATGGGAACCTGTTACCACTTCCAGGAGACCTGGCTGCAGCGAAATGCGGCGAGGTCATCTGGAAGTTGGCCCCCTCCTTCCTCTGCCCCCGGCCCAGTTAGAAAGCACAGCTATGGAACCGGCCGTGAAGCCAAAAAGCCTTAACCGCCAGTTTCCCTTACCACAAATGGTGGTGGCAGCACCAGAGAGCCGATTGTAAAATTGACTAGGTCGCCGACATCGTGGGATCCCTGGACAGGCACAGTATCTCCCAAAAGCGAGTACACCCTTAATTTTTTTGCTCCGCTTTAAGATCTGTTTAGCGACTGGATGTAGAATGCAACCTGCCTTCATGTTTTGGGGACTCTTCTCCTGAATCAGGGAAACCAAAACAGCAACACAATCAACAGACACATAGCATTTGGACTACTATGCCACACAGCAATACAACGTGCCTGCCATATAGATGCCACTTGGCAGAAGTCAAAACACCTGTGAAATAAATAAGCCCTTAAATGGTCCCAAGTGGTCTGCCAGCCAAAGAGGTGCTGAGACTTGCAGTTCAACAGTAGCAGAAGCTCTGTCGGAAAGTAGGCCAATCCTATTCTAAATTAGGAATGGGCACTTACAGGCCACATGCTGGAACTTTTAGTCCCTTGCAAGCTTACTAGCCCCAGAATACACCGCTACCTGATTCAAAGCACATAAAACTCCCAGAGCTATTACATTTTTTATTCTACAAACTATTTTTAGCTTACCTCACTTAGCAACATCCACTTGCCGGCAGATACAGTTTTGTGTTCCGTGTGTTTTCTTCAACTTCCTTGATTAAATTTGACTTTTATTGTCACCAATAAATGTGTGTACTGTATTAGTCTGTTCTCGTAGGCAAAATTCCAGAGCAAGATTGTTCTCCTCTCAGTAAATAAACATGGATTTCAAATCAGAAAACACTGGCGAATGCTAAAAAAGACAAAAAGAAAAAGAAAAGAAAATTTAAGTATTCAACAGAACAAATCTATTTCAAGCAGACATAAACAAAATGTGCCCTGGGCACAGAGACTAATGTAAACTTCAAAACTCAGTACATATATTTACATGTTGGTTTCTTAGTGTCAAGTAAATATTGCACATCAGAAAACATTGTTTAGGAGCAATAAAGTGGTTACGTTGGCGGAGCATTAACTGACACTGTCAGCTGTTACAAAATAAAAATGCCTAATTTACTTGTAAAATTATACTCAGCTCAGTCTGTTGCCTATTATACTGTCGTCGTTGTTTAATAGACTGTCATTTGTGGTTTGACGTGCTACCTGCCTACTGGTTAACAGGCTTATTCAAAACAGTGCAGTAAGTTAAAGTAGAACATTAAGTAACAATTAAACAAGGGTCAGTACACTCAATGATACAGTAAAGCAATTTGAGAAGAATTGGGATCCTTGGGCTCAATGGCCCGGATTCACAAAGCACTTACGCCGACGTATCTCGATGCATAATATACACGGTTTGCGTAAGGCTTACGTCCGGCGTATAGTTATTCCCCATCTATGAGGCGCAACTCATGCAAAGGTATGGACCAGGGAACAGCCATCGTATTTTATGTCGTTTACGTAGTAGTACGTGAATAGGGCTAGGCGTAGGTTACGTTCACGTCGTAGGCAGTGATTCAACGTATCTTAGGGAGTAGTTTCAACGTGATTCTGAGCATGCGCACTGGGTTGCGTCCACGGGATAGCGCATGCGCCGTTCATTTTAAGTACTTGTCTGTCACTCGGCCCATCATTAGCATGGGGTCACACCTCATTAGCATGGCTCACGCCCACTTCCACCTACGCCGGCTTACGCGGAGGGAACCCAGCGTAGATTTGGGAGCGAGTGCTTTGTGAATACTGTGCTTGCCTCTCTGCGCTGGTTCTGCGTAGCGTAAAAAAGATACGCTACACCGGCATAAATATGCGCCAATTTACAGTGAGGAAAATAAGTATTTGAACACCCTGCTATTTTGCAAGTTCTCCCACTTGGAAATCATGGAGGGGTCTGAAATTGTCATCGTAGGTGCATGTCCACTGTGAGAGACATAATCAAAAAAAAAAAATTCCAGAAATCACAATTTATGATTTTTTAACTATTTATTTGTATGATACAGCTGCAAATAAGTATTTGAACACCTGTCTATCAGCTAGAATTCTGACCTTCAAAGACCTGTTAGTCTGCCTTTAAAATGTCCACCTCCACTCCATTTATTATCCTAAATTAGATGCACCTGTTTGAGGTCATTAGCTGCATAAAGACACCTGTCCACCCCATACAATCAGTAAGAATCCAACTACTAACATGGCCAAGACCAAAGAGCTGTCCAAAGACACTAGAGACAAAATTGTACACCTCCACAAGGCTGGAAAGGGCTACGGGGAAATTGCCAAGCAGCTTGGTGAAAAAAGGTCCACTGTTGGAGCAATCATTAGAAAATGGAAGAAGCTAAACATGACTGTCAATCTCCTTCGGACTGGGGCTCCATGCAAAATCTCACCTCGTGGGGTCTCAATGATCCTAAGAAAGGTGAGAAATCAGCCCAGGACTACACGGGAGGAGCTGGTCAATGACCTGAAAAGAGCTGGGACCACCGTTTCCAAGGTTACTGTTGGTAATACACTAAGACGTCATGGTTTGAAATCATGCATGGCACGGAAGGTTCCCTGCTTAAACCAGCACATGTCAAGGCCCGTCTTAAGTTTGCCAATGACCATTTGGATGATCCAGAGGAGTCATGGAAGAAAGTCATGTGGTCAGATGAGACCAAAATAGAACTTTTTGGTCATAATTCCACTAACCGTGTTTGGAGGAAGAAGAATGATGAGTACCATCCCAAGAACACCATCCCTACTGTGAAGCATGGGGGTGGTAGCATCATGCTTTGGGGGTGTTTTTCTGCACATGGGACAGGGCGACTGCACTGTATTAAGGAGAGGATGACCGGGGCCATGTATTGCGAGATTTTGGGCAACAACCTCCTTCCCTCAGTTAGAGCTTTGAAGATGGGTCGAGGCTGGGTCTTCCAACATGACAATGACCCAAAGCACACAGCCAGGATAACCAAGGAGTGGCTCTGTAAGAAGCATATCAAGGTTCTGGCGTGGCCTAGCCAGTCTCCAGACCTAAACCCAATAGAGAATCTTTGGAGGGAGCTCAAACTCCGTGTTTCTCAGCGACAGCCCAGAAACCTGACTGATCTAGAGAAGATCTGTGTGGAGGAGTGGGCCAAAATCCCTCCTCCAGTGTGTGCAAACCTGGTGAAAAACTACAAGAAACGTTTGACCTCTGTAATTGCAAACAAAGGCTACTGTACCAAATATTAACATTGATTTTCTCAGGTGTTCAAATACTTATTTGCAGCTGTATCATACAAATAAATAGTTAAAAAAATCATACATTGTGATTTCTGTTTTTTTTTGATTATGTCTCTCACAGTGGACATGCACCTACGATAACAATTTCAGACCCCTCCATGATTTCTAAGTGGGAGAACTCGCAAAATAGCAGGGTGTTCAAATACTTATTTTCCTCACTGTATGTGAATCTGGGCCATAATGCGCAAGTCCAAACAAATTCTTCCCTCGCTTCAGCTCTAGCTTTTCAAGACGATCTCTGAGGCCCCGTACACACGACCAGAATTCAGCCAGAAACTCGATCGGAGCTGGATTCTACCGAGAAACTCGGTCGTGTGTACACTTTTCAGCGAGGAATCCGACGAGGAACTCGTCGGGCCAAATAGAGAACATGTTCTCTATTTCCTCGTTGTTCAATGAGGAAAGTCGGCCCACCGAGATCCTCGGCGGCTTCAACACTGAACTCGACGAGGAACTCAATGTGTTTGGCACGTTGAGTTCCTCGGACGTGTGTACGGGGCCTGAGTCTCTCTTTCCTTTTTTTCTTTTCTTTCCTTTCTCTTAGGTCTTTCTGCCTTTCTCTGTGTGCTTTTTTTTTAGGTAACGGCCTTCTGGTCCCTATTATAAACATGAATTTCTCACATCATCGCACAAACTTATGTCATTCTCCTCAACCACTTCCACTCAGTGACTCACTTACTAAATAACAGAATGGGAGAGATTTGGACACAAGGTTCCCAGGCGCTAACTTTGATAAAATCTACACTCTCACCTATACTGTAAATCCACAGCCTTTCAGAAGAACTATAAAGTATTTATGCAACAGTACTTTTGCGCCCCACGATACTTCACCGGATGTATAGGTCAGCCTCTCAGAATTGCTGGAGGTGCGACCATCTTCAGGATTCCATGATACACATCTGGTGGGAATGTCCAATCATTCACAACTTTTGGTAACATCTTTTCCGGCATTTACGATACTGTAGTTGAGTTCCACACTCCTATGTCCCCTTCAATTGCTCTAGTCTCATTACTCCCAAGCTCTATCTCTGCCACTAAAAGGGGATTACTATGCTTCGATTACTACGCTTCTTTCGAAATACGGCTAGAAACATCATAGATAGCAATTAGAAATCAGCAAATGTTTCTAAGATCACAGAATGGATTGCTCAACTCCCTCGTCTGCAACCCCTTGAGAAGTTGGTAGCACAACAGCATGACAAATTCTCTACTTAAATGGCTAACTGATGTATCTGGTTTTCTTTTCGGACTCCCCTTGTTTCCAATCCATTTTCACCTGATTGTGTCATCTCTAACGCCCCAGGCCTGAGATACAGTACCTTCCCCCCCATCAGTGGGCGCTCCCCTTCCTCTATCTCTTCTATCTACTATTCTCTTTCATATATCCTTCACCTCTTCTCTCTGTGCTATATTGCCTTTAGGCTCACTCTCCAACTATATCAATCTTCTACAAAACACTGTTTATTTCAAGTTACTCACTTTAGGCACGTGGACCTTAGCCACAAAGAGACCTCTGCAACATACTTACTTAGGAACCTCTGGACCCCAACTTTGTCCACTCTCATTATTATTAACATTGTTTGTGTTTATATATCAATGACCCGCTAACATGCTCACAGTTCTTGGATGGTCATTTTTGTTTATTATTTTTGTTTGTCTACATGAGGTTCTGAGTATGATTTTATGTCTACTGAGACACTGTATACACTTATGTGAATCTCCTCTCAAATTGTGTATAGGTTAGTTTGGTGTCCCTCTTTTTGAGTTTTCCAAGCTCTACAGTAATGCACCAAATGCTGAACCCTTTTGCTTAAACAAAAATATTGAATGTAAAAATTAAAGAAGGGCAACAAGGAAGGCTTTTTATTACAGAAGAGACATATCATGCCTCTCATGTTTTAAAAAACTCTTACCTGCCTGTTTGTCTTCTTATTGACAGTGTACGATTTTGACATATGCTGGAATGACTTAACATCCCCGCACAGCCAATCAAGATGGCCGAAGCTGCAAAAGAAGAAAGATATGGACAGCCGCACTCCAATTTCTTAAAAAAGATGTGCCCTTTATTGGGTAAAGGAAAAATGCACTACAAGTATCAGCACACAGTGGGAAAAACAGCTGACGCGTTTCGCATTGGATATCAATGCTTAGTCATAGCTACGTAGCTATGACTAAGCATTGATATCCAATGTGAAACGCGTCAGCTGTTTTTCCCACTGTGTGCTGATACTTGTAGTGCATTTTTCCTTTACCCAATAAAGGGCACGTCTTTTTTAAGAAATTGGAGTGCGGCTGTCCATATCTTTCTTCTTTTGCATATCCCATGCATTGCCGGCACCCATTGGTTCCTGAGTGGACATTGATTGTTCTAGTGTGCTCACCTGGAGCGGCAGCCTTCCTACCAAGATGGCCGAAGCTCCTGAATCCAAAAAAAGACCAGGCAAAGATGTCAATGCCAGCAAGGGAGCTGGCAGAGGGGTGAGTATAGTTCCGCTTTAGTCGATCGCAGCCAACCACATTTAATTTTACTGACTCTGGATCAGAAAATTCAGTGGCTGGAGGTTACAGCAATCTGCAAATTAATATGTGTGGTGACCTATACAGGCCTTTTTACAGGATGTAAGCAAAAGTGGGCTTGTTCTGGGTGCAGGAAGGGTCACAGCTAACATAATTTTACCTAATGTCTAAAAAGACTGCTTTAGTGGACAATAAGGGAACTCTTGTTGGATATGGCAATGGCAGCTGGTGTAGCTTAGTCATGAGGTCAGGGAAGTCAGGCCCACTTTCAACTAAGACTGCTTTAGTTTGCACCATAATGCTATATGCACATGGACATTTTCAGGTGCAAATCTGGTAATCACATTGTTGCAAGTCGGAATATTCGGTAAACATGGCGTATAAGCATATTGAGTTGGTTAGTGTTTTATCTGATGGGAGAGGGATCACTGGCACTCAGGTGTGGTGGATGATTAGAAGATTTATACACATATTCTACGATTGAATTTCAATTTATGGACTTTATGTTATATACACTATTATTTTCACAAGTGCCACAGGGTGATTTATAATTATTAACACTTTGTTCACGTTTTTGATCTGTGAAAAACAGACATTCTTTGGACATTTATAGCGCTACTTATTTTTTATAGGTTTAAGAATATTATTTCAGAGTTATTATTTTTTAAAGTGGCTGCTTTGTGTGCTGAATACTGTTAATAATTTTTTTAGAAGCGCAGTGATGGGAATTCAAGACGGGCAGATTGTGCTTGGTTACCATCAGTTTACATACAGTATAAAAGGTAATAGCAGGAATTTTGGGGTATCTCCTTTTAGGTAGACTTTTTACTTTCAAAAGTTTAAAATAGAACACAGGTTCACTTTATGTGGCCTGACGATGGATGAGTGGTGGGTAGATGAATGGATAACAGACTATGTCCGATTGAAAACATAATTTCAAAGATTGGTGTTCTTACTCTGCACTGTCATTATAATTAAGTGGTTGGGAAACCAATCAGGAGAGGGATGGCATCTCAAAATGCCCAGTGAAGTGGATGAAGTTATTTACAGCAGTGTGTTCTGCTTCTCTGACCAGCCCGCAACCCTTAAAATAATGCACTGTTGTGCTGAATGCAATAGTATCGCGGTTATTACAGTAAATCAAGAAATCAATAAGAGATGAAAACCAAATGGAGTCGTATAGGAGTCCGTGGAGTTCACGTGTTTATAAATCTATTACCTGTAGGCTCTTAGACTCCTGGCAAATGTATGATTTAACTGCTACAGTATCTGTTTTATGCGAAGTGCTTGCAGATGGGAATCCAGCCTATGGTAAGAAAAGCCTCTACAAGGAGCATATAGATTATGAGTGTATGATACAATTATTATACTGCTCATTAATGTACCCCTCAGAGACAGAATCCTAAGGGGGTTCACTCATTCTGCCTGAATAATTCAGTTATACTTCTTCTCATTGGTAATTCTTACTGGAAGCTAGCATGCTACAGTATTCCTAAATTTCTAGGACTGTTCCTGGGTTTGGAGATTTCTCCATGAATATGTCTGCCATTTTCTGTGTTAATTCAAACACCACAAAACTTTAATTTGAAATTTTTATATAAAAACAAAAGCAACCTGCAGCTATTTGTTCCTCATCATCATTTTCTTTTAGCTGGTTTATTTTCTATATGCCCAATATACTAGTTGCAAATTGAGATCAAGCTGGCAGGGGAAAAAGCTTTTGTGTAAGCTGAATTAGAGTGCAAGACCATAAACCTAAACTGTGCAGGATACTGCAGGACGAACACAATACTTAAACAGTGTCCCATCGATCAGGAACATATCCCACCATAGAAGGGAAGGGGATGCTGCTAGACCAAGTTGGAGTCGCTGAGCCCTTTGTCAGCTTTAGGACCCAATTTGAGCCATACAGCTACTGCAGAAGTTGAGGGGAAATCAAAAATAAGATTATGATATCAATTCTGATTCCTTCCCCACTCTGGTTTCAGTTGGGCTTTAAAATGGAACTTCAGAATTCCCACACCCTTCCTTGAATTCACTATACAATGCACATCAAAAGACCTGATACAAGAGCACTATACTAATCTCTGCAATGGAAAATAGGAGAAAATGTCGAATATAATCAGCAGATCTATTTATTAAGGGGTGGTTTACTAAAACTGGAGAGTGCAAAATCTAGTGCAGCCATACATGGTAGCCAATCAGCTTCTAACTCCAACCTGTTCAATTAAACTTTGCCCAAAAAAATGGAAGCCGGTTGGTTTCTATACAGAGCTACACCAGATTTTACACTCTTCAATTTTAGTAAACGAACCCCAGTGTCCCAACTTTTTTGGAATACATTTGTAAATCAACTACATTCTGTGTACAATGATACCGGGTATAGATGGAACAGCTCAATAAATGTTCCTTTCAGGCCCATTCACACTTGACTTGACTTGACTTTAAGGCACATTGGATAGAAAGTGTGTTACAGGTAAAAAAAAAAAAAATCTTAAAAAAAAAAGAAAACAAATGCCGCAACTACAACTAAAGCCCGGTAAGCTGTAGTATATTACATTTATCTTCTTGGCTTAGATACAACACACTTTAAGAATGAATTGCAACATACCTTGTCTCATATATACAATGGATTCCTGTGTACTGTGGTAATGTGTGTTATAACCTGAATTATTAGGATAGGTTATGGTTAGAACAAGCCCATAGAATTGAGAAGCGCAGGTCATACCAATCTGATTCTTATAATTTCACAGGTTTCCTGTTTTAGAGTGACCAACCAAACTCAAGGCTAGGTTATGGTTAGAACAAGCCCATAGAATTGAGAAGCGCAGGTCATACCAATCTGATTCTTATAATTTCACAGGTTTCCTGTTTTAGAGTGACCAACCAAACTCAAGGATAGGTTATGGTTAGAACGAGCCCATAGAATTGAAAAGCACAGGTCATACCAATCTGATTCTTATAATTTCCCAGGTTTTAGAGTGACCAGCCAAAATCAACCATAATACAAGAAGATGGCACCTTTAATTGGTGTCACCCTAATTTTTATAATTTGGCTACTCATTACTGGTAAACTATTGAAGCTGCAGATGGCAAATTCCCATGGGCCATTCAATTCATTTTTTTAAAAGACAGAATATGCCACGTGTATGACCAGCGTGATGCCTAATTTCTCCACTATAATTATCCTATGAATTACTGTGAGATTCAGCCGTGAAAAAAAAAATTACTACATTCTCTGTTCTCCAGTAAGAACCTCTCTTCAAGTTAGACACTGGAATCCATTAGATAATTTAGAAATCCGAGGGTGACAAATACTATAATTAGTGATTATTATTTATCCATGGCTAATTTCACAACATCGAACCATTCCTCCCGGAGTTCATTTGTGACAAGAAATAAACAGCACACATGTAATTAAAACACATGTTTCACTAGACAATCACAAAAAAGCATTTCGTGATCTGTCATAATACACCCTTCAAATGACGGCTCTGTGTGTGTCCCGCTCTTGAAGCAGCATGTATCATACAACAGAATGGTGCCAGCCATCCGCAATTCATAGAGAGTACTAAGAATAAAACTGTGTGACTAGGCATTGCTAACTCTACTTTATTTTTATTTGTTGGAGAAAAAAGTATTTACTGCTAAAGTGGAGCTCCATCTACTTTTTTCTATTTTCTATTTGTTTTGAGTAAAGAAGGGAAGCATTAGCATTTTTATCAGGGTTTTATATCTGTTCTCGTTGGGGGCGAATGTCACCTCACTTCCTATGTAGTCACTGGGACAGGAAGTGAGGGACTTGCTGCATAAAAAGGTTCTAACAATCCACACTGGAATAAAAAAAATCAAAGGGAAATAAGCTTCTTTAGCCCTTTTGATACCAAAATGTTTTTATTGCACACGTTAAAATGAGCATTTTGAGCCTGAAGATTACTTACATACTTATATATGTTTCAGCAGCAAATACACATAGGCCCCATACACACGAGAGGATTTATCCGCAGATACGGTCCAGCGGACCGTTTCCACGGATAAATCCTCTCAAAGAGATCCGCTGATTTCGATGGGATGGAGTGTACACACCATCCCATTGAAATCCGCGCGGAAATCCTCTGCCGATGACGTGTCGCGCCGTCGCCGCGATTATGACGCGGCGACAGGCGCGACGCTGTCATATAAGGAATTCCACGCATGCGTCAAATCATTACGACGCGTGCGGGGAATCCCTTTGGACGGATGGATCCGGTAAGTCTGTACAGACGAGCGGATCCATCCGTTGGAATGGATTCCAGCAGATGGATTTGTTGTGCAGCACAGCAAATATTCGATCTGCTGAAATCCATCCCAGAGGAGATTTCTCCGCGGATACAGATCCGCTGGCGTGTACACACCATAGGATCTATCCGCAGAAACCCATCTGCTGGGATTTATCTGCGGATGGATTCTATCGTGTGTATGGGGCCATACATTAATTTTAATACACACAAACAAACTAAAATCTACAGATATTCTGTAAAATATAAATGATGAGACAGAGTTAGGTAAATAGCTACCAAATATGTCAGGACTCAAAACTGCACGACCCCAACACAGCGACAGACTACAATCCCCAAAACTATCCATCAGTGATGCTGTAAACCATAAATGATGGCCTCAGGCCTTGTACACACGACCGAGTATCTCGTCGTAAAAGAAACGTTGTTTTCCTTGACGAGGTTCTTGTCAGGCTTGACGAGAATCTTGTCAAGCTTTCCTTGCATACACACTGTCAAGACAAAATCTCGTGGTTCTCAAACGCGGTGACGTACAACACGTACAGTGGCACTATAAAGGGGAAGTTTGATTCCACTGGATCCACCGTTGGGGCTGCTTTTGCTAATCTCATGTTATCGCGTGTTAAGTAAAAGTTTGGTGAGAGACGATTTGCACTTTTCAGTCTGTTACAGTGTGACGAATGTGCTATCTCCATTACGAACGCTACTTTTACCGAAGGTGCGCTCCGGTCTCATACTTTATTCTGAGCATGCGTGGGTTTCTAAGCATACACACAAACGTGTTGCTCGTCGTAAAGATCCGTGAAAGTTTTCTCAACGAAAAACATACACACGATCGTTTTCCTCTGCAAAAATGCTCTGCCACCAATTTTCTTGATGGATTTTGTCAAGGAAAACAGTCGAGTGTACGAGGCATTCCTCTGTGCAGCAGTACCCAACACGTGTTAGGTCATTTTGGTTTTTGTACACGTATGTGTACATATGTGTGTATGCAAGGGGCTTTAATTTTTTTTGTTCTTTTTTTAACTTAACTGTATTATTTTCACATTTGCGATACAACTTCAGGGTTTACATTTCACAGGAGAGATGAACGAATTAATAGTTCTCTATCTCTAAATGTTTTTAAATGTATTTTTTTTTTTTTCATTCTCAGACTCCCAGGAGAAACAGGTGAGCTCAGGGGCTGAGGTGGAAATGAGAGGGAACAATGCTTGGACCAAACACAATAGAAGGGATAAGGAGGATGTAAAGTGGCATCACTTCTACAATACAGTCCGCAGTAGAAGGAAAAATCTACACATACGTCACAGATGCTATTGTGGCTATGAGTTTATTTTCATGTTGCTACTGCCACCCACATAGTAGTGACATCAGCTGTAGTAAGAAAGGTTAAAGCAGAGTTCCGCTGTAAAATATTAAAAGCCAGCAGCTACAAATACTGCAGCTGCTGACTTTTAATATTAGGACACTTACCTGTCCTGGAGTCCAGCGACGCCAGCAGCAGAATATATTACAATGGGGGAATGTCTGTGGATATTACAGTGGGGGGCGATTGTGGATATTACAGTGGGGGGTGATTGTGGATATTACAGTGGGGGAGATTGTGGATATTACAGTGGGGGGTGATTGTGGATATTACAGTGGGGGGTGATTGTGGATATTACAGTGGGGGGAGATGTCTGTGGATATTACAGTGGGGGGAGATGTCTGTGGATAATACAGTGGGGGAGATGTCTGTGAATATTACAGTGGGTACTATATATGGTGGTGATCCGAAAAATGTATGTTCATTATAATTAATCGAAATTAGTCGATTAATCGATTTAAAAAAAAATTGGAATCAAGGAATTAATCTTTAATTTCCACAGCCCTATTTGCAACATAAGACATTATGAGCCAGTGCTGCTCAGTATTATGGGATCATTGAGAAAAACAGAAGTTCCATAAAAAGATCTAAATAGAAAATGCACCATATCTTGAAAACATATTGGCATCTAAAAAAGCTTGATGCGGTACTGCAAGCTGAGGGCTGTCAGGAGTTTCTGTCCCGGGGGCTGTGGTGATAGAGACCCGCGGGAAAACCGGGCGCACAAACTGTTGTCCCAGGAGGATGAGAGTCTCCATGCTAGAATCACTGGTAGTACTCAGCAATTGCATCCACAGTGTCTTGTGTTCCCACATAAGGTCACGGTCCAAATGTAGAATGCAATGAGCTCAGGATAAGAGGCTAGAATTCTTGTTCACTCCCTAGTCATCTATCTCCTCAAATACTGCAACTGCCCTCCTTCAGGCCATCATGAATGCTGCTGCCAGATCCATTCATCTTACCAACCACTCAGTGTCTGCTACACCTCTCTGCCCATCCCTCCACTGGCTTCTGCTCACTCAAAAAAATTTATTCAAAATACTAACAACTTACAAAGCCATCTACAATTTTGTCCCCAGCTACATCACTAACCTAGTCTCAAAATGACAACCTAATCGTTCTTTTTATTCCTCCCAAGGCCCCCTGCTCTACTGCTCCCCTGGTTCCTCCTCCCACCTCAAGGACTTCTCCTGTCCTCTAGAAGTCCCTACCCCAATCTGTTCGACTATCTCCTAGTCTGTCCCTTTTAGATGATCACTTTAAACCCTTCTCTTCAGAGAGGCCTACACTGCCCCCACCTAACCACTGTGCTTTTATTTTTCTTCATCAGCTCATCTCCCACAGTTATTACCTTCGGTATCTCTTGACCCTCCCTAGATTTTAAGCTCTAACGGTCCTACTGTATTAAATTGTATTGTAACTGTACTATTTGCCCTTATTTTGTAAAGTGCTGCGTTAACTATCGGCACTATATAAATCCTGTATAATAATAATAATAATATTAAATATCATTATATCAAAAGCGACCCATCACATCACAGTCTTCCTTTTACATCAGAAGCTTCCAGTCACTTCAGAGCCCCCTTACATTTCAAAGTCCCCCATACGTCAGGTCCCTCTTAAATTGCCCCCATACATCAGGTCCTGATGGTCCCCCTTACAATTCATAAGAATTAGAGGTTAACTGCTCTGAATCCTCAATCTGTGTACCGAGTCTGAGGATATGCCACTGACCCTAGCTTTGGGCTCGATAAAATGTGTGTTTGGAGACCCCTTTTGGAGGTTTGATGAAAGAGTAATGCCATGTACACACGGTCAGAATTTCCGTCAAAAATCTCCCATTGAACATTTGTTGTTGGAAATTCCGACAGTGTGTAGGCTTCATCGGACATTTGCTGTCGGAATTTCTGAGAACAAAAATTTGAGAGCTTGTTCTCAAATTTTCCGACACCAAATTCCTTTCCCGTAAATTGTGTGTGGACAATTCCGACGCACAAAAATTCCATGTATGCTCTGAATCAAGTACGTGACGGAAGCGCTCTGTCTGGAAAAACTAGCATTTGTAATGGAGATAGCACATTTGTCAGGGTGTTACGGACTGAAAAGCACGAGGCTGAAAATTGTCTCTCACCAAACTTCTACTAACCCGACTGGTATTGAACTTCCCTTTAATAGTGCCGTTGTACGTTCTTGGCGTTCTGAATTTCCGACAACATTTGTGCGACCGTGTGTATGCAAGACAAGTTTGAGCCAACATCCGTCGGAAAAAAATCCACGGTTTTGATGTTGGAATTTCCAATCATCTGTATGCAGCATTAGAGAAATAAAATACATTTGATAATAAACAGTTTAGTTATTAAAGGGATGAACATTTGAGGAGCAAAGGGAGACAATGGGATTCGACTCCCAAAGAGTGACAGCTTCTCCAAATGAGGGACAGTGACTGTATACTATGCATGGTGGTGTACACCTCTGTGTGGGAGTTAGATGCATCCCTTTGCTGGTGCAGGAGAGTAAGCACTGCTAACCATATGGGGCAGTGTCTATGGGTTTTTGTTTGATTCAGAACAGCTTCTCTCCCCATATAAATCTATGGGAGTTTAAAATCAGCTGAAACAGGTCAGATGCAGGTGAACTGCAGGTTAGCTGCATGAATTGCATTTCATTCATAATGATCTCAGACGCACCCCAGACTCCAACAAATCCTGTTGACATTGGCTTTAACCCCTATCTGGCTGCATGAGCCTGACTTTAACAAATGAGGCTCTGCGTGGTTACTGCAGTACAGATTCACTTTAAATACACTCAAGCATGTCAAATAAATGATGAAGACAAAACAATATAAACTAAGCCTCTCCTGAGATATG
Source organism: Rana temporaria (assembly GCF_905171775.1). Classification (NCBI taxonomy): domain Eukaryota; kingdom Metazoa; phylum Chordata; class Amphibia; order Anura; family Ranidae; genus Rana; species Rana temporaria. The sequence continues at coordinate 51,609,922 of NC_053490.1, read as the reverse complement.
AAATGCCCAGCAAGATGAGGCTGTAATATATGCACAGAGCTGGTCTAGATGAACTGCAATGAATTTTCTACCGTGCAATCAGGTTTAAGTACCCTAGCTGAGTGCAATCCTGAGCAGCGAGAGAAAGCAGCTCTGAAGACATCAACTCATATTCATCAAGGTGGACTGTGAAGCTACGAGGAGCATTAACTGTGCCAGGGACATAGAAATATACATTTATCTTCAGTAGGAAAAATAATCTCACTACAAGACTGATGAACACATTACATTCCCGAGCACTTTTATGACCAGTTCAAGAGCATTTAGGAAGATCATCAGTGCATGTTACAGTAGACCGAACTGTGCTAATACGCTCATTTCATCTTTTAAAAATAGCGTGCTGTTCTTCCTGCCTTTTTCTGTAAAGATGGACAGTTCAGATATGGGACCACCACTGATTTACAGAAACTACAGGCTATAAGTACTGGAGATCACTGAGACCATAAGATATGTAAACACATTTAGCCTAAATGTAGCCAAAATCTTAAAGCATCATTAAATCTACCCCCCCCCCCCATCTATGCCCTATTGGGGACATTTTGTAGACACAAGAGGAAGTAAAACATTTTTTTTCTCCAAAATAGACAGTTATCTTGGACAGTTATCGCTGGAACAACTGTCCCCACTGGAAGATTTCCCCAAATATTCCTCTTATAGTGGCAACTCGAAACTTTGGTTTCTACCTGACTTTCAATTTACAATGGTGACCAGGACAAACTGAGAGCGTGGATCTCCCTAACAGGGACACATACAGCAATAAGAACCTAATAGGGGTTCTAACCACTACCCAAACCGTAAATGTGACTAAAAGCAAAACGTTATTTTTTTTTCTGTGCCTCCATTAGTGAGATTCACCCTCTCTTTTTCTCCTATTTACACATAGCACCGAAAGTGAAAGTAAAAGAAAATCCCACATTTTGGGTTGACATCAGAACACTTAAAGCAAGGAAATCTTCCAATGGGTACAATAGTTCTGGTGACCTTGATTTTCTTTCTGGTGGTTAGGATTTTGGAAAGGCTCCAGGAAGAAAGGTCCCAAAGGCTGCTCCAAATACAGTATTTGCCTTATATATACTTCTGCTGTTATAATGCACCCAGTGCCACCAGGTCCCATCTTCTATTTTATGTCCCCTGTAGAATTTGTAAAGGAAATAGCTCAAGCTGTTTTGGCCCAAGTGATCTTATCAGACAGGGCTGCCAGGAGCTTTCAAACCATTCTGTCCAATTATGCAATAAGTGTGGTTCTCAGTCAGGACTATTAGTAAGTAAAACAAACAACACTTGTGAACCTAGCCTTAAACTGGTTTTCAGGCTTCCTGTCACTTTATAGAGGCTTCCTCTGATTGGTTCAAGTGGAAATTGTGACCAACATCTTTCAACCTTTCAACCCTGGCCAATCAGTGGAAGCTTTGTATTAAAATGCAAGGCTTCCTCTGAATAGCTGAGAAGCATTCAGTCTGACTCGATTTCATTCTGGCAGCAGACCAGAAGTCACTTGTACTTGTACAGGTGCCATACACTGTATGTAGGTGGTGCTACAACAGTATGATACAGCACACACATTTAATGAAGGAAAACATTTGTTTGGTCTTGATTAAACCTGGAGTTCTTGCCGACCGCAATACTTTACATATACGTTGTGCCTGGCAAGTGGTTTAACGGGAAGATTTCAGCCATAACCTGTTACCTGTTACAGCTTTCTCATGAAACCAGTCCGAGTAGCTCATGAGCCACTGGAATGGTTTCCAAAGCAGCGAGAGGAGACGTTCCCCACTCCCGCTGCTCGTCTGTGTTTCTCAGGCTTACTGTTTCCACCGAAATGATCCGACGGTGCTGCCGGCTGCTCCCATAGGCGATCAAAGAGTTGACACTCATTAATCAACTCTATGGCCTTGGAGGATTGGAGCAATGTCATGACATCACTTCCTGTCCAGGTTGGAGGGAAAAAAAAAGTTAAGACGAAAAATCAAAAAACATATTTTTTTTATCTTTTGCTTTTAAAAGTAAAGAAGAGATGTAGGGTCTTTTTGTCCCCAGATCTCTCCACAAAGAGGACATGTCATCTGTATTTCTATTACCAACAATGTTTACATTCCTTGTAGTAGGAATAAAAGTGATTAAAAAAAAACATTAAAGGGGCAGTGTAAAAATAAAAAGTAAAATAAAAAAAAGTCCAAAAAATTAAAGCACCCCCCATCCCTTGGAGTTTGCGCATAGAAGCGAAGGCATAAATACGTATGTAGGCATATGTAAACTGTGATCGAACCACACCTGCGAGGTATGGCCGCGAACGTTAGAGTGATCGCAATAATTCTAGCACTAGACCTCCCCTGTAACTCTGTAAAGGCATTAAAAACGTTGCCTAGGGATATTTCTAAGTACAGTAGTGTGTCGCCATTCCACGATCGTGTGCAATTTTTTAAGCGTGACATGTTAGGTATCTATTTACTCAGTGTAACATCGTCTTTCACATTATATAAAAAAGAACATTTTGGGGGGTTATAAATAGAAAAAAAATACAGATTTAAACTTCTAAACAAAAAGTGCCAGAAAAAGCCTAGTAGGCAAGTGAACTATAAAAAGCGGTCAGTTTTTAGCTGAGAAGAAATGCCGGGATTTTTACAGCTTGATGAAGACCACATTAGGTATTCAGGGTTAATTTCAGTGCTGGCCAGGATGACCAAAAGCTCTGGGGGCATATCTACTCTATTAAACCCGCTAAACAAATTACCCTTACTGCACAGCACACAAAGGGAGACTAATGACAGCATTTCTGAAGTCTCCTCCAGCGAGTCTGATGTCATGTGTTCTTGATAGGAAAACTCACAGAAGGTATTGGGTCAGTGTCAACAGCAACTTCTGCAATCCTTAATAATACAGTACGTGTTAATTAATTCATTAATTAGTTAATTAATTTGCCTCAAGATTCCTTCTCATGGCTTCGTCTTTTACCCACAGACCCCATAGTAGCTGGCAATGGTGGCCGGTCAACAAGGGATGCAGGGGCGCCACCCTCCCGGGGTTTGCCAGGGAGGAAGGCTGCTTTCACATGTTGAAGGTTGGTTAAATATATATATCGCAAATTGGTAAAGAGGTGAAGTAGTTTAGTCAGACTAGTCTATTCCACTGTTGGTCAAGTTGTCATCTATTTAAAATTAGAGGAATGGAAACAGTGTGTGTGTTGTGCCGGACTAATGGGCGTCTGTTGGGTCCGTAGACTTTTTAAGGGCATGTGATTTGAGGCTGAGCTCCGGTTGGCTTGTTTCGGATTGTCCTCGGGGCGCAGAGCCCTCCCACATTTGATTTAGGCAAATCGATGTTTCTTTTGTGTTTTTGGTCTCATGTGATTGAACCGTTCTCAGCGAATCTCATTCCCGCTCGGCAGATTGTCGTTTTGGTGGTCAATGTGGAGGCAGGCGATGTATCTCGAGGGGAAGGAAGGTTTGGTTTTGTCTTTGCAGTTCGGATGAGGAGAAGGAGTACTGGATCAACCCAGCTTGCAGATCCGGCAGTGGTCAGGTGGTCGTTTAACTGATTGCCTTGATTGCTTGGCTCATACTGATAGTAGTGCTGTAGGGCCTCGTACACACGACCGAACATGTCCGCTGAAACTGGTCCGGCGGACCAGTTTCCGCGGACATGTTTGGTCGTGTGTACGGCCGACCAGACAATTTTACGGTGGATCGGACAGGTTTCCAGCAGACAAATGTTTCTTAGCATGCTAAGAAACATGTCCGCTGGAAGCCTGTCCGTCGGACATGTTTGGTCGTCTGTACGACTCACCGGACATGTCTGCTCGGCCGAAAGCCCTCGCATGCGTCGAAGTGATTCGACGCATGCGTGGAAGCATTTACCTTCCAGGGTCGCGCACGTCCTGCGTCATCGTCGCGGCGACGGCGCAGCCACGTCACCGCGTATCCTGTCCGCGCGGATTTCTGTTTGATGGTGTGTACAAAAAAATGCGGACCGTTTTCATCGGACATGTCCCCTCGTGTGTACGAGGCCTAAGGATGATACTGTTGATAAGGCTACTGCTGGCAGTGGGCCCACATTGAGCTCAGATTTGTGGATTTTTTGGTTTGTTTTTAACCCCCCCCAAAATGTTTAACACCAGCCGCTGCATTGGCTGCAATGACTGGTATTTCGCCACTGAAATGAGAGCTTGTTTTAAAGTGCTTTTATTGCTTTCTCAGACTAAAAAAAAATCATTTTATTTATTCTTACTCTGGGCACAAGTTCACTTTAAAGCGGTGGTTCACCCTCCTTAACATCATTATACCATTACATTCGGCATCGTAGCGCGAGCTACGGTATGCCGGTCTTAAATTTTTAATCCCCGTACTCACTGTGCTATCGATCATTGAAGTTTCCGACTCCCGCGGGGAATGGGCGTGCCTATGGAGAGGGAGGATGATTGACGGCCGGCTCTGGCACGTCACGCTCCCCGAAGACAGCCGGAGTAGGTCTCGGCTCTTCACGGCGCCTGCGCACAGGCTATGCGCAGGCGCCGTGAAGAGCCAAGCCTATTTCGGCTATTTCCGGAGGAGCGTGACGTGCCAGGGCCGGCCGTCAATCACCTTCTCTCACCATAGGAATGCCCATTCCCCGGAATCTTCAATGATCCATAGCACAGTGAGTACGGGGATAAAAAATGTAAGACCGGCATACTGTAGCTCGCGCTACGATGCCGAATGTAATGGTATGATAAAAAAAAAAAAATTTTAATAGGGTGAACCCCCGCTTTAAGATACATTTGAAAAATAAATAAGCGATCTGTGGAAAAAAAATAAAAAGATATTATCTTTGTACATGGATAATATTTTTAAGTGCTCCAAATAGCAGTCTTGGTAAACAAGGTGTATTAGTGTTCCAGTTGTTATGTATAATGATCGGTTGGTTATGGACCAAGTTATTGAGCACACTGCAACAAATAGCACAATTACACTGTACGAGTCATACATAAAAGCAGCCTAATAATGAGGACTATAAAGGGCTGCTTTTAAAAGACAAATCTACTGGAAATACATTTTTCTATTCCGGTGTGCTTTTTCAAATGTAGAGATTTGTTAATTTCCCCTCCTCTCGTTTGACCGGTGTTGTCAGCAATGCAATTCACCTTCTATTGGATTTTACTGCCCTTAGTAAAAGGTGAAAATGTATGATTAATGACTTCGGGTTTAAAATATTCCGCTTCAATGTCTGTAATATAATAGCTACTGATGCAAGGCTTTGAAATTTTGTAGCAAACAAATGCATCAATTAGCACCTAATATCTTTATACAGCAACATTAAATATTAAACATAAAGAAATATTATCAGTCCACTTTCAGTTCAGCTCGGTATCTAATTATTTTGGATTTATTTAGAATTTTATGTAATTATTGTGACCTTATTGTTGTCCCTGTTGTAAAAATTTGCTTTGTTCTATTGTTTTTCTTGAATCTCCTTGAAATAATGTGTTTAAAATTTAAAATAAATGAAAACGAAAATAAAATCTTCTATTAGAGAAGGCAAACACAGTTTAAACATTTTAATATAAAAACATTTGCACAATTTGCACGTAAACTGGTCACATATAATGTGCAATGTCAAAAAAAAACAAAAGCCCTTTCTGGTTTTATGTAATAAACTGTTCCAATGTTCAGGAATCCACATCAACTATTTTTTCAGTACTTGTGTCCAGTTATTAAAAGTCGATTGGTTGGTTTTGCAGTTAGGTTTATTATTCATAAAACAATAATTACAAGTATTTTAAAATACAACTAATTGGCAAACTTTGTTTCATTAGACAGAAACCCTATATAAAGGAATTACTGGAACACAGCATCCAGCAGAACTCTATACTGTTCATGATTTCTCCTTATAACCCCTTTTTATATAACAAATATGCCAATTTGCATGTAAACTGGCCACATATAATATGCAATGCCAGAAAAACAAAATCTCATTCTGGTTTTATTTAATAAACAGTCCCAAGGTTCAGTAATCCACAGCAATTACTTTTTCATCGCTATTGTACAGTTATTGAAAGTTGGTTGGTTGGTTGGTTGATAGGTTAGTTGGCTAGTTCATATGGGTTGCTACATATTCAGCACAGTCCCTAAAGTGATATTAAAGTGGAGTTCAACCCAAAAATGAAACTTCCACTTTTTGGCACCCTACCCCCCTCCAGTGTCACATTTGGCACCTTTCAGGGGGGAGGGGGGAGCAGATACCTGTCTGAGACAGGTATTTGCTCCCACTTCCTGGCAGAGATCACCTCAGTGATCTACGCCACTTCCGGCGCCTACTCTGTACCCCCGCTGTCTTCTGGAAGACACACAGCTCCCAGAACACAGTGGGGACCAGTGAAGACGCACAGCGTGACTATCGCATGCACAGTAGGGAACCGGGAAGTGAAGCCGCAATGCTTCACTTCCTGATCCCCTCACCGAGAATGGCGGCGGGGGCAGCCGAGAGCCGAGCGATTGCTCGGCTTCGACTGCCGACATTGCGGGTTCCCTGGACAGCTAAGTGTCCATATATTAAAAGTCAGCAGCTGCTGTATTTGTAGCGTCTGGCTTTTAATATATATATATATTTTTAGTGGGACCTCCACTTTAAAGGCTTTGAGGGTTTAAAAAAAATAATAATATTATACTTACCTTCTCTGTGTAATGGTTTTGCGCAGAGCAGCCCCCATTCTCTTCTTCTCAGGATTTCGCCGGCGCTCCTGACTCCTCCCCCTTGACCATTCCCCCACTAGCAAGCTGCTTGCTATGGGGGCACTGCTGCATCCTCGCTCCCAAGCCCCGCTCAATGCGTCTATTTAACACATAGAGTTGCGGTTTGGCCCTGCCCCTGCTCTCACTTCATTGGCTCACTGGCTGTGATTGACAGCAGTGGGAGCCAATGAAGAGAATCTTTTCATGTGACAACACTGAATTAATTACACTTTGCTACCCCCTTAACACACATCCATTAATCCATTAATGTCTAAAATGTCAGTGTGTTGAGTTATTTTGAGGGGACAGCAAATGTACACGGTTATACAAGCTGTACACTCACTACTTTACATTGTAGCAAAGTGTAATTTCTTCAGTGTCACATGAAAAGATAAAAATATTTACAAAAATGTGAGGGGTGTACTCACTTTTGTGAGATTCTATATATATATATACACAGTATATACCTTTTTTCAAGGGTCTTCTGACTGCTCCAGTGATGAAGTCCAGACTAATCCCAGAGTAGCGTGACAATGCACCCCATGTGGTGTGCCCATGAGCCTGAGCCCAGAGGAAATAGGTTAAATGATGATGGCCTTAATTCAACCCGAAGGTGGTACATTTAAAGTGCGCAGTAAAAGCTTTGCTTTTAATCTTATTTGTTCTGTTTTCTTTTTTTTTTTTTTTATGTATTTACTGTATTTATTTTACCTGGATTTCTGCTACAAAAAAATTCCATGAAATGCAGACTCTATAGACATAGACAAATTCTCTATAGCTTCTCATCTCTAAATAATATTATTGATCTTTTCTTTGACACTTGTAGTCCCACGTTATGTATGGTTTGCATTAATTGCAACATGTCTTTGCACAGTTAAATATCTTCTCCTTTTGCTGCTGTGCTGATTAGTTTATGGCTGATCTGCTTCTACTTACGCTTCTCAAGTCACCACAGATGGCATTCCTGTTCCTTATTTTAGGACACGGGGGGGGGGGGGGGGAATCTGCTGATGTAAACAATGAGCTAAACAAATGTGTACTTAATTTCAGTCTGAATTAATTGTATTTGAAATTTTAGAATGTAACGGAAAAGTTTGGAAATTTTGACATTGCTTAAGAGCCGGTTCACACTTCCGCGGCATGACTCCGGGGTGACTCTGCAAGTCATCCTGAAGACGGCTTCAGAGGCGACCTGCATAACGACTTCTGTATAGAAGTAAATTTTTTTAAGTCGGAGCGACTTGCGTTGCTCCTATTAGAACGGTTCCATTGCATTGAATGGGCCGTGACTCGTCAGGCGGCTGAACCGGCTCTTAGGGCTGTATTTACTATAATGGCATCTTTAGAGAGGTAGTAAACTCTGTTCTACCTCTTGTACCTATAGGCAAGCCTATAGTAAGGCTTACCTGTAGGTACATTGAATATCTCCTAAACCTGCACAGTTTAGGAGATATTCAGAGTGCATGCAGCTGGTGAGGTTACCGGTGCATGTACTCTGAAGGTCCAGGATACAGTGGTGAACCTTCAGAGCCTGTGTCGAAATTGATGGCTCTCGCGCATGTGCAGGGGTGACGTTGTCGCGCCCAGCCACTCATGTACCAGGAGGACCCAAACCCGGAAGGAAGACCGGGGAAGATGTCAGCCCTCTCAGTGGTAACAGCACAGTGCTGGAGGGCTTCATTCTAAAGTAAGTCTCTCATAATGTGCTAGTATATGATGCATACTAGCACATTATGACATTGCCTTGTAGAAGATTTTTTTTTTTCTTCAACTGCAGTTTACTACCACTTTAAAATCTATTAAAGGCAAAACTAGCTATTTTTTTCTTGCCTTTTTCAGGGATAATTGGCAAGCTAATGTTGAAAAATGGCATGAATATGGTTCAATAAGAAAAGGGTCTCTTCATGCATATTAAAAGGCAACATTGAAAATACACATGCAACCTTGGTGGCCAGGAAAGAGAAGGTAGTGAGCATGCAGCCTCCCATTCCTGAACCTTTCAACATTGAGGGGGGTAGCTTGCAAAGGGGTACAAAGAATGTTCAGGGACAAGGGCTTCTTTCTCTCATCCAAATCCTCAGAACTCAGCACTGTGTTTACATTACAGCAGTGCTGGGAGCTTGGACGGGTGAATGGCCACAAATGGCCACAATAGTTTGGTGGGTCTGTGAATGGTGAACCCAGGTTATACCTGAACCCTAATCTGATCCCTATTTGTTTACCTTTATTATCAAACATTAACCACTTCCTGACGGCCGTACGACTATATACGGCCGCAGTGTGGTTCTTAATCTCTGGGTCGCCGTCTTTTTACGGTCTCCGCTCCTCCTGGCCACTGGGGGGCGCATGAGCGGCGGCGTGTGCGTGCCTGCCGCATCACTGAGATGCTGATGCGCGTGCCTGGCGGTCACGATGTCCGCAAGGCACCCGCGAACGGCGGTTACAGAGACAAGGATGTGGATCTGTATGTGTAAACACACATATCCACGTCCTGTCAGGGAGAGAAGAGACCGATCTGTGTCCCTTGTACATAGGGACACAGATCAGTCACCTCCCCCAGTCAGTCCCCTTCCCCCACAGTTAGAAACACTATGCAGGGTACACATTTAACCCCTCCCTCACCCCCTAGTGTTAACCCCTTCAATGCCAGTCACATTTATACAGTAATTAGTGCATATTTGTAGCACTGATTGCAGTATAAATGTGAATGGTGACAAAAATGTGTCAAAAGTGTCCGATGTGTCTGCCATAATGTCGCAGTCCCAATAAAAATCGCAGATCGCCGCCATTACTAGTAAAAAAAATAAAATAAAAAATAATAATTCTGTCCCCTATTTTGTAGGCGCTATAACTTTTGCGCAAACCAGTCGCTTATTGCGATTTTTTTTACCAAAAATATGTAGAATATGTATCGGCCTAGACTGAGAATTTTTTTTTTTTTTTTAAATTGAGCTATTTATTATAGCAACAAGTAAAAAATATTATTTTTTTTTCAAAATTGTCAGTATTTTTTTGTTTATAACGCAAAAAATTAAAACCGCAGAGGTGATCAAATTCCACCAAAAGAAAGCTCTATTTGTGGGAAAAAATTTTGTTTGGGAGCCACGTTGCACGACCGCGCAATTGTCAGTTAAAGCGACGTAGTGCCGGAAGCTGAAATTTCACCTGGCAGGAGGGGGGTATATGTGCCCAGTAAGCAAGTGGTTAAATCCAGTAAAGAACAAAAGAAAGCTGAACTTTGGTCCATTCTCATCGGTTTGGACCGACCGTGTGTACGCGGCCTGAGAAGACTGGTATTGAGAGACATATTCATTTAAAGTCCACAAATAGGTCAAACAACCCATGGGCCTTACATCAGGCCAACTTTGCACATTCGGCAAGCAGGACGGCACCCACCCACTCAAACCACCAAGGCAAGCTATAGACTAAATAATGTAACTATAACAAACATAGTGACCATTGTGTCATTTAACACTAGACTTATTTATCCTACCCTAAAAAAGTCAGCCATAATCTGATAGCTGTAAACCCAGAAGGGTTCAGAGTTGAACACTTCCGGGTTCACAAAAAGTAGGAGGATGAGTGAACAGACCCATCATTCTGAAATACAATGCCCTTGGTGTTACCCCTATGTGTTTCTCGAGATCGGGACATGAAAAACATTTGCTTTGAGTAACACTAGGGAATAACTGTTTATACATAGAATTTTGACTGGAGTAATACGGGGGGTTGATGCTTTTGGAGGTACTGTAAAGTGGTCCTTTTGCTTTGACCTGAATGGGCAAAGTACAGGCAAGCTTTAAATCCCCCGCAGTATTCCTAAAGTGCAGAATTCTGAGAGAACATGTTAAAAGCAATTTTTTAAAGCCCACACAGGCATGTTATATCCTGACTACATTACTGGGCTCCACTATATCTCATGATTTAAGACTGCTCTTAAAACAATCACGTACTCTTCACTTAGGAAGGCAAGAGCAATGCCGGGAGGTCATGCTTTCTGGAACACAATAATACAGGAACCATAAACAAAATAGTGTATTGCATATTGGTTAAACCCTGCAAGTGTTTTTACTTGTTCTCCTTACAAAGTTGAATGTAAGGATGCACTTAGCCCTCCGCACTTATTTCGTATTTTGCTTTGCCTTGCTTTTATTCGATTTGCTGCCCTGCATTAAATGAAGCCATGGATGTATGGCTCAGGATATAAGCAAACAATGGAATACAATATTAGTTGTGCTTAGTGTCCTCCAGCAAAGCATGATAAATAAACTGGGGATGTTTTTTTTCTTTTAAAAAGCCAAGTGGAGCACGTTGAATGCAATGGGAATCTGAAGCAGGGCCCGATAATCTACTTTGTATTTCAATGAACTGGAAGGATAGTGTGTGTGTGTGTGTGTGTGTGTGTGTGAAATTGAAGAAAGATGAAATAAAAGAGGGGGAAAATCTGGAAAACCCACTAGAAATGGAAAATAAATACTGTGCCTTCTAAATAAATGCAGCTCGCTGAACAGAAAATCCATGATGGGAGCCAGGCTGGGAGATATTAGCGCTTTAGTTAAAAGGAAGCAAAGTAATCCTTTTCTCGTCTTTTTGTTTTGTTACGGGTGACTCTAGAATCTAATTTCGGCTCTGAATAGACAATGAAGATTACTTTACCCTATGTCACCCTATTCCTGCCGGCGGCAGTGAACCATGGCAAGCCGGTCCTCGGGAATTAAAGGGCCAGTAACCTTGTTTAATGGAAACGTTTATGAAAATTGGTATTTTTATTAGTGGAAGAAATTACGCTGGTGGGATGTAGACAATTATTTTGTGCAATGGTTGATTTCACATTGGTGCTGTTCAGGTTTTTACATAATATTGGAAAAGTGTGCTTGTTCTTTGAGTGGCTAATTCAGAATGCGGTTTTATTTATGTGTACATGTAATTACTTAAGAATTTCTTAGTTTTGAATAAGGGGCAGAGTCGTAGAGGTTTTTTTCTTAATGCCCCTGGACCAACTGTGCATCTAGAACTAGTGGATTATGGGACAAATAAAGCTTAAGCACTTGCCGACTGCTGAACGCCTATATACGTTGGCAGAATGGCAGCGGTGGGCAAATGGATATACCTGTACGTCCCCTTTAAGAAGCTGTGCAGCGCGCGCGCCAAACTCTCTGTGACCATGGGCCCTGTGAACTCGATGTTCGCTGGCGGCCTGCAATCGTGTTACGGAGAGGCAGAAAGAGGAGCTGTAAACAAGGCATTTCCCTATTCTGCCTAGTGACAGGACAGTGATCTACTGCTTCCTGTCATCGGGAACAGTGATCACTGTTGTGTCACTTGTAGCCCAGCCCCCTCACAGTTAGAATCACTCCCTAGGACACACTTAACCCCTTCCTCGTCCCCTAGTGGTTAACCCCTTCCCTGTCAGTGTGATTTACACAGTAATCAGTGAATTTTTATAGCACTGATCACTGTAAAAATGACAATGGTCCCAAAATAGCGTCAAAAGTGTCCGATGTATCCGCCATAATGTTGCAGTCATGATAAAAATTGCAGATCAACGCCATTACTGGTAAAAAAAAATAATATAAAAAATACCATAAATCTATCCCCTATTTTGTAGACGCCGTAACTTTTGCGCAAACCAATCAATATACGCTTATTGCATATTTTTTTTACCAAAAATATGTATAAGAATACGTACTCCTTCAGCGCTTCAAAGATGCGGCTAGCGTGACTTTTTTTTCTATCCTGCCAGTGCACCTGAGGGCTTTCACACTGAAGAAACAGCTACCGCTGTTTCAGGTCAGTTTGCAGGTGCTATTTTTAGCGCAATAGCGCCTGCAAACCGCCCCAGTGTGAAAGGGGTCTAAAGGGTAACTTGACTTTCGTAGGAAAAAAAATTGCAAATAGAAATGAAGCACCTGTGTACTTTCAGTCCAGGTGCTATCTTAAATTTAGAAGGGGATGAGAGAGTTAGTTTACTCTCATCCAGCTAAATCATGTAAATTAGGCCTCTACTCTAGCTGGGCTGTACTGCCAGTTCATTCTGTGTTCCAGAGATACCTTTCCATCTCTGGGCGACAGGTGGCAGCAGTGGAGTTCAGTTTGAAGCGCCTCTTGCCAGCAGCCAATCAGAGGAGTTTCTCCCTCGCGGAGAATGCTGGGGGAGGGTACTTCTAGGGCGGACGCCATTTGGTGGGGTTCGTCTTCTGCTGGTTCCGGGTGCAGGACCCACCTTTAGGGTGTGCACACATCACGGGCCCTGGTGATATGGCCTACCAGGCCGGGGAGCATGTGCTACGCGGTGTCCTTGGTTCCAGGACCATGATGGCCCGGAGCAACTGAAGCTGTGGCGGGGGGCCCCAGTCATCTACTGGGTCCCCAAATTTCTGAAGAAAATCCTAAGCGAGTTGTGCTGTTCGGTGGGGAGTCGGTCTGAGGAGAGCCCGGAGGCAGGCAATCCAATAGGGTCTAGACAATCCATCGGGGATCAAGGTGACCGGACATTGACAGTTTGTTCAATGGCAACCTGTCAGTCTGTGACCATTTGAGAGACTACCTGAGGGAGATTCAGGCAATAAATTTACCAAGGAGGATTTACCTCACTACCAATGTTCTGGAGAAGGGGCCTGTGGCAGAGGTCCCGTTCTGACTCGTCAGTTCTATTAAGTCTGTAGCAGAGACTTATTTTCTCCTCAAGTTCCGAGTGATACTCTGGCTGCCAGGTCGGTGTGAGAGGCCTGTCCAGGTACACTACACCCACTCCGGCTGGAGTGGCGACGAAGCAAAGTGTTATTTGAAGCAGGGCTGCTTCTGTTCTATCCAAGCCTGAATCTGCAACTTCTCCTCTTCACCCATCTTTTTCTATCTACCGCAAGTTCATTGTTTGCCGTGTTGGGCAAGAATAAAAGCACAGAAAAAGACACCTTGCTGTTTGGACATTCCGTCATTGCTCATCATCATCATCATCATACCCCTAGACGCATAACAGAAGGTAACACGCCACCCCAAATCTAACCAGTGGCTCCTGAGGGGGTAGCGCTACAGAAACAAAATAATATAGCGATTTCGGCCACATACACACGATCATTTTTCGGCATTAAAAAAACGTAGTAGTAAAAAAATTTCATTTAAAATGATTGTGTGTGGGCTTCACATTATTTTTCGGGTTCTGAAAAACGACAACAAATTTTTTCGAACATGCTGCATTTTTTAACAACGTTTAAAATAATGTCGTTTTTCAGGTTGTAAAAAATGATCGTGTGTGGGCTAAAACGACGTTAAAAACCCGCGCATGCTCAGAAGCAAGTTATGAGACGGAAGCACTCGTTCTGGTAAAACGAATGTTCATAATAGAGTAAGCACATTCATCACGCTGTAACAGACATAAAAGCGCGAATCGTCTTTTACTTACACGGAATCAGCTAAAGCAGCCCCAAGGGTGGCGTCATCCGCATGGAACTTCCCCTTTAAAGTTCCGTTGTACGTGTTGTACGTCACTGTGCTTTGCTAGAGCATTTTTTTTTAAACAATGTTGTGTGGGCAATGTCGTTTTAATGATGAAGTTGGAAAAACTTATTTTTTCTACATGCCGAAAAACATTGGGGTGGATTCAAGAAGCAATTGCGCCTGTGTAACCATAGGTTACACAGCGCAATTGCTTACTTGCCCCGGCGTAACGAGTGCTCCTGATTCAGGAACCTCGTTACGCCGACTGCAGCCTAAGATCTGCACGGCATAAGGCTCTTATGCCCGCATATCTTAGGCTGCATTCTTGCGATGGCCGCTAGGTGGCGTTCCCGTTGTGCTCAGCGTATAGTATGCAAATTGCATACTAACACCGATTCACAACGTTGCGCGAGCCCTGCGTACGCAATTTCCGTCATTTACCTACAGCGTTTTTTGCGCAAGGCTGCCCCTGCCCATGTTACGTATACCCGGCGTTCCCGCGTCGCGAAATTTGAATTTTACGTAGTTTGCTTAAGTGAATCGTGAATGGCGCTGGACGCCATTCACGTTCACTTTGAAGCAAATGACGTCCTTGCGACGTCATTTGCCGCAATGCACGTCGGGAAAGTTTCCCGACGGAGCATGCGATTTACGATCGGCGCGGGAACGCGCCTAATTTAAATGATTCCCGCCCCCTACGGGATCATTTAAATTGCGCGCTCTTGCGCCAGGCATTTTGCCGGCGCGCCCGCGCAATTTACGGAGCTTCTGCTCCGTGAATCGAGGGCAGCGCAAAAAAATTGCGGGGGCGCAGGGCAAAATCGCCCTGCGCCTCCGTAATAAATGCGCAAATCTACTTGAATCCGGCCCATTGTTTTTTTTTCATGCCGAAAAATGATCGTGTGTACGCGGAATTACAACTGTGACTCAAGTCATTTTGTAATTTAATGTTATTAAAAATGACCTTTTCTTTTCAATATGCAGCCGCTGTAATTTTTCTGGAATAATGCAAGGCAATATGGCGGATGGGGTACAAAACGCCCCCCAAATATGTAATTTCCTGCTTGTGTGATTGGCTTACTGATTTCCCCCAAAATCTGCACTTAGATAGACATCAGATTTTTGGCATCCCCTGCAACAAAATGCAATTTTTGGTGAGATACTCCCAAAAGGAAAGCACGTCTAAAAGACTGCAGGCCTTGCCAATTTCCTCATTAGAGTCCTGTAGGTGCAGCAACTGACAGATAATTATAAAACCACTCCCATTATCCTTCACTTTGCACATGGACACAAACAATACAAATAGCTGTATCTTCAGAATAATAAAAGGTAGGAATCTGCAACCATGTTTGTTAAAATAGCTGTATATCTTCTCTCTGAGATTATCTAAGACACTGCTGTCTCTTAATGCTTGTCTTATGAATGAGAATGGCAATGAGATTTGGAGTCATCACTAATGTGCTTGCTGAAGAGGAAGCTGTACCTGAGGACCTGCAGTGCATGCATCTTCCTGCTCCTGCTTCATTCACTCTGTGAAAATGTGTTTTCTCTACCTGTCCTGCTGATTCCTGAATATTACCTTAACAGTCATTTGGTTGCCAAGTTTGTCATAAATAATCAAAGTCCTGCCTCCACCAAGATGACCACCTCTACTCAGAAACACAGTGCAGGACCAGGCATGGTAAGTCTGTACTGAGGTAAAAGAACATCTGCGGGGAGGTACGGGCAATATTGGTGACTAGTTGTTATATGTCCATGGCCTGCCTTTTTTTGGAACAGCTTCCACAGTACAGGTCCTCCTAAAGACCCCTGTAAATTGGGAAAGGAACCTAACTCATCAAAGGCTTTGCCCATCCATGAAAGTGGTTTGGACTTCAAAAAATATCAGAGAAACAAAAGCCCCCTCCTCCAAAAAATATAATGTCTAATCGTTTTTTTTTTCCCCCCCTAGGAATATAAAATATAAAAAGTTTCTTTCCTATGACCCTTTTATCTATTCTTCCACACGGCTGAGTTTGACTCATGAAGCCCGACACATGTGATGAGTTCTAATGAACAGATTAATTATTTCTGGGTTTCAGATCTTTTAATCAAACAAACAAAAATTAATTTCCATTAGTTTATTTTTCATTTGACTTGACTAATCCATGCAGAAATCGGTCACTTTGAAAGAAAACAACGTGTCTGTTTTGTGCTCCAGAAACTGTTATTCCGTGATTTGCCTTATAAATGTATGACATTTTGAAGCTTCATGTGTCTGCTAAGTTACAATTGTGATCTTCAAGATGTTTGAAATAACTGCCAATGCTACCCACAGCATCAATCATACGCATTCTCTTTCTCCAAAAAGTAATCCAGTGCTATTTTGGTTCTAAAATATTGCCATAGAACAAAACAAACGGTTCTTATTTCACGCTTTATTGTGTCCATTTATATATATATATTTTGTACATTGCGTTCTCATTCGGGCAAAGTTTTGGAAAATGATGGGTAAGGAATAAAAGGAGGAATACGATTGGTTACTAAGGGCTCACTGATAAAGTTTCAAACAATAAATGAGACAGATATTCTGTCAGCTGAGATAAAGGATGTGACCAGAAAGCATTTTTAGGGGGTGTGGTTTTACGGGGAAAGGTCTAGGCAAGTTATAGTGTAGTGAATAAGGTCCCCCAAACCAACTGAGCTGCCTTGGTCACACACTCACACGGGTGGCACCATAGCACTAAACTAGCAACAGACAAGGAATTGAAATTTTCTGGAAACATATTTGTCAACATACATGGGAAACACAAAGGTGATTAACAAAAGGGCAATCATGGCAGCCACAACAAATAAACAACTGGGGCAATACATGGGCTAAAGACTGGTAACTGTGGCCATACATGGCAATAAAATACAGAGGTAGTTACTGTACTATAATGGCAGCCTAGTCCACTCTCTCTTAAAGTGTATGTAAACCTTTACATATACCCAGAGAAGGGACTATCCTCAAGTGATACACAGATGTAACGAAACATCCCACACTCCCCTGAGTGGTTTCGTCATATATCGCTTCCTACCAGTCTGAATATAGATATCAGATATTCCAACCACTGACAACAACACACTAGGCAGTACTCATTATGGTTGCTAAATAAGAAATTGTTTATTAAAACACAGGTACACAGGTAATACTCAGGACAATCCCCACCCTTTGCATTCTGGGCAAGGTAGACTGTCCAATCAGCAGGAAGAGCTGTTTGAAGGATCCCCCCCCCCCTAACAGCAAACACACTTACACATCCCATAATATACAAGGCAGACAGACACAATAGAACAATGGAGTACAGCCACATCCCAAACGACAAAGAGTACACAACAAAATGAGACAATATACTATATATATATATATATATATATATATATATATATATATATATATATATATATACACACACACACACACACACAACATTCCAGTGTGGTTTACAGTGAGTCTGATTAGTACAGAGCAGACTGGATTTCTCGGTCACCCTGTGCCCTTATTAGAGACACGGGGTAACTTAGACATAGGAGGTGCATGGGCAGCTGAAACAAGGGTTTCCCAACCTCCCCAAGGGATTCTGGGTTCCATGGGCCCCCCACCCAAAGCGACTCCCGTCACATTAATTAAACAAATCCTCCTACATAAGTTGTAACTGTATATCTGCAGTGCAGTGCTGAACTCATAAGCTTGAATTTAAAATGATATTAAAGTCTTGGTTGTTTGTTTTTTTTGTTTTTTTAATAACAAGCATGCTATACTTACCTGCTCTGCACAATGGTTTTGTACAGAGCAGCCCAGATCCCCCTTTTCTCAGGTCCCTTGCCGGCACTTCTTGCTCCTCCCACCTGCCGAGTGCCCTGACAGCAAAAAGCAGCCTGCTATGGGGGCACCAGAGCCGAGCTGCGGCTCTGTGTGTTTATTCAGACATGGAGCCACGGCAAGGCCCCACCCCATATCTTTCCTGATTGGCTTCCTGACTTTGATTGTCAGCAGTGGAAGCCAATGACGCCAACTGCTGTGTCCCAACCAAATTAAGGAGGGAGAGTCCCAGGCAGCTGAGGTTCTCGTGCAACATCTTTGGATTGAGATGGGGCTCAGGTAAGAATTAGGCTGAGGAGGGCTGCTGCACACAAAAGGGTTGTTATCCTAATGCATAGAAATGCATTTAGATTAAAATAAAAACTGTCTTTAGAACCACTTTAAGCTCAGAGAGTTCATAAAAAAAGAAGCAGAGAGCTGAAGTTACACTCTGCAGAGCTCAGTGAAGAGAGGTCAGGGACCTGATTGTCGGGAAAGAGACACACCCCCCTCCACACAGGAACAGAGCTGAGGCTGTCCATCTGTGGAAGGTCCCTGTCAACTTTTTTCTCTTGGTGTCAGGAAAGATTGTCAGAAGTGATTCTGATAGCAGAGGAACAAAGCAGCAGACAGAAATTACATCTAGTGCTTTTAATTGAGACTATAGAGCAGGGATATGCAATTAGTGGACCTCCAGATGTTGCAGAACTACAAGTCCCATGAGGCATAGCAAGACTGCCAGCCACAAGCATGACACCCAGAGGTGACGTCGTTGGATGCCACACCCCATGGCAACTGTATATAAGAGATGCCACAGAGCGGGCAACAACACAATGGAGGAAGACAGGCACAGAAGAAGAAGAGCGTCTTTTTTTTTTGTAGGTAAACGGCGGTGAGGAATAAGACAGCTCAGGGAGAAGACAGCAGAAGAGATAGCAGTGGGAGAAGGCGGTGGCGGCATGAAAACTGTATGCAAAAATGCATAAGAAACAAGGGTTTAAAAACGCAAAATGCACTGCAAAACATGCCTGAAAGATGCATCAAGCGCAGTCACATTGATACAAACCTAGACTTAAACTCAAACACATATTAATTTCACAGGTTCTGAGGATAATTTAATGCAGATAAGACACCAAGTGAATTAAATCACCACCTTAATCAGCCACAGAACCTGTGTAATTAACCACTTAATAAAACCGCACAATGATATAGGTCGGCAGAATGGCACGGCTGGGCACAGGGACGTATATATATGTCCCCTTTAAGAGCCCAGCCATGGGTCGCAAGCGCGCTGCCGGCAGCGCGCTCGCGACCCGGTCCGAAGCTACGTGACTGTGCCCACGGGACACACGGACCCGATCGCCGCGAGTGTCCCGCGATCGGTCACCGGAGCTGAAGAACGGGGAGAGGTGAATGTAAACAAACCTTCCCCGTTCTTCTCTGTGGCAATGTCAATGATCGTCTGTTCCCTGATATAGGGAACGACGATCACTGACGTCACACGTCCAGCCCCGCCCCCTACAGTTAGAAACACACATGAGGTCACACTTAAGCCCTACAGTGCCCCCTAGTGGTTAACCCCTTCACTACCATTGTAATTTTCACAGTAATCAGTGCATTTTTATAGCACTTTTCGAAAATTACAATGGTCCCAAAAATGCGTCAGAAGTGTCCGCCATAATGTCGCAGTCACGAAAAAATCGCTGATCACTGCCATTAGTAGTAAAAAAAACCATTATTAATAAAAAAAGCCATAAAACTATCCCCTATTTTGAAAACGCTATACATTTTGCGCAAACCAATAGATAAACGCTTATTGCGTTTTTTTTTACTAAAAATAGGTAGAAGAATACGTACTGAGGAAAAAAAAAAAATTTTATATCTTTTTTGGGGATATTTATTATAGCAAAAAGTAAAAAATATTGATTTTTTTCAAAATGATCGCTCTATTTTTGTTTATAGAGTAAAAAATAAAAACCGCAGAGGTGATCAAATACCACCAAAAGAAAGCTCTATTTGTGGGGGAAAAAGGACGCCAATTTTGTTTGGGAGCCACGTCGCACGACCGCGCAATTGTCAGTTAAAGTGATGGAGTGCCAAATCGCAAAAAGGGGCAAGGTCCTTAACCACTTGCTTA
Source organism: Rana temporaria (assembly GCF_905171775.1). NCBI lineage: Eukaryota > Metazoa > Chordata > Amphibia > Anura > Ranidae > Rana > Rana temporaria. The sequence goes on along the minus strand of NC_053490.1, from coordinate 51,589,782 downwards.
CTGGGCACATAAACCCCCTTCGTGCCCAGACGAAATTTCAGCTTCTGGCACTGCGTCGCTTTAACTGACATTTGCGCGGTCGTGCGACGTGGCTCCCAAACAAAATTGACGTCCTTTTTTCCCCACAAATAGAGCTTTATTTTGGTGGTATTTGATCACCTCTGCGGTTTTTATTTTTTGCGCTATAAACAAAAAAAGAGCGACAATTTAAAAAAATATATATATTTTTTACTTGTTGCTATAATAAATATCCCAATTTTTTTTAAAAAAAAAATATTTTTTTTTCAGTTAAGGCCGATACGTATTTTTCGACGTATTTTTGTAAAAAAAAAAAATTGCAATAAGCGACTGGTTTGCGCAAAAGTTATAGCGCCTACAAAATAGGGGACAGAATTATGATTTTTTTTTTACTAGTAATGGCGGCGATCTGCGATTTTTATTGGGACTGCGATATTGCGACGGACGTATCGGACACTTGTGACACAAATTTGGGACCATTTACATTTATACATCGATCAGTGCTATAAAAATGCACCAATTACTGTAAAATTTGACTGGCAGTGAAGGGGTTAACACTAGGGGGTGAGGAAGGGGTTAAATGTGTATCCTGGGTGTGTTCTAACTGTGTGGGGGGAGGGGGGTGACTGGGGGAGGTGACCGATGCTGTGTCCCTATGTACAAGGGACACAGATCGGTCTCCTCTCCTCTGACAGCACGTGGAGCTCTGTGTTTACACACAGAGCTCCACGTATCTGCTGTGTTACCGACGATTGCGTGTACCCGGCGGACACGGCGGCCGCCAGGTACACGCATCGGCTTCCCAGCGATGCGCCGGGACAGTGTTTACCCGCTGCGTGCCCCCCAGAGGCGCGCGCGGGTAATGCACTTTAAATGACGTCCAAAGACGTCCAGTTGGCACCTGAGAGCCGCGCTGTTGACGTCTTTTGTCAATAGCACGGGTGTCAAGTGGTTAACCTGCATATTGGTCCGGGTCTTAACCGGTTAATATCTGAGGTGGCAACCCTAGCCTATAGGGATGTGGTGGAGGAGAAGGGAAAACAGTCTGCTTATCCACCAACCTTCTTCCTCCTCTGCTCTAGCTTGGTGTATAAGTAGTAATGCTGATATCATGGTTCAAGTCAGCCAATAAGAAGGCGAAATGAAATCTACAATTTGGGAATCAGAGACTCAGTAATCATAGCCATTTTGCCTTTGGCTAATCAATAACATGTGAAAGTTCCATGGCCTGCCCATGACCTACGCTGATGAGACAAACTTTATAAGGGCCTGTGCTGAAGGGCTTTTCTCTCCAACTCTATGAGGATGCAAAAGGAGCGTGAAGCGGGTCAGGAGATGAACTGTAGGTCAAAATCACCAGTAAATTATTTCTGAATGAACGCAGAAGCATCTGAAATTGTGGGCTAATTGAAACAAACAGCCCAAAGCCCATTGACATTGGGCCTAACCCAGACTATTTGCCACCCAAACCGAGACACAGCGGCAAAACATTCTCTTTGTCAAAGACAGGTAGTAGGTCAAGGCATAGGCGCCGCTAGGCCGACTCTGCCTGAAAGTCACTTTGAAACCAGCAGATGTGACTATGTTTCAATATTACACATATTTTCATTATTATTATAGGTTACAGCACAGCGGGAGGGGGCAAACAAACAGGAAAGCTTGCGTGTAGGTCCATTTTACCGGCAGCTGCATTTTTATTGTTAATGTTTTTAAATACAGTTTCCATTCAGAGCAGAGTTAGAAGCCTAATGGTGTTTCACAAAAGCCAGACATGCAAATCATAGCCATTTGGTCTCATCAGCCCTCATCAGTGTAAAGTTGTCTCACACACACCAAGCCAGTGAAGCGATTCTGCACTAACAAGCTCTAATTGCAATCGCATCAGGTGCCTTTGGTGCCGAGATCTCAGCATAGGACCGTTATCTCTCATTGCTGCTAGCTTTACCATCTGACGTCACACAGCCCTCTCTCTTCGTGCATGTCATAGGGCAAATTGTGATTGTGGCATTGGCTTTTATATAGAAGGGGGGCATGCCTATAAATCTGATTGGCTTCTAGAGTAGATTCTGGTGAATATAGGCTGGCCTTCCAATGCCACAATAAATGTGTACGTGGATGCAAAATCACACAAATAGCAATGCTGTGGGTCATTCATTATTTGGGAACATTTTTTTTTATGTCACAATGTAGAGAATACGATTTCCTATCATCTGTGCCCAGTCTTGCCACACAGAGTTAATCCAGCGCTGAGCAATCCTCTTTTTATTGTTCGGTGAAATAAAACACACTTCCAGATAAAGCCTAAAGTCCTAGAGTGACAGGTTATTTACATATCTCCTGCACTAGCTTGTCTATGTATATTCTGATGGCTGTTTACACTGAACTGTGGATCACCCCATATTTTGAAAACATTTAATCAAAACACAGGAAAGACAGCCAATCCTGGGAGAGCTGAACGGGAGAGAAGGAGAGGGGAGGGGGGTGTGAATTGTGCACTTTACAGAATTTGTACATGTCTGCAAGCTTGTGCACGAGATATGTAAATAACCTGTCACTCAAGCAAGGACTTTGGTCTTTATCTGGAAGTCTGTTTTATTTCACTGAACAATAAAAAGAGGATTGCTCAGCGCTGGATTAACTCTGTGTGGCTAGACTGGGCACAGATGATAGGAAATCTTATTCTCTACATTGTGACATAAAAAAAAAATGTTTTGGGTTTACATCCACTTTAACCACTTGCTTACTGGGCACATATACCCCCAGCCTGCCCAGGTGAAATTTCAGCTTCCGGCACTGCGTCGCTTTAACTGACAATTGACCAAGCTAGAGCAGAGGAGGAAAAATAAAACATTAAAAAAAAAAAGTTTTTCGTTGTTTATGTTATAAAATGTTGTAAATAAGTACATTTTCTCCTTCACTGATGGGCACTGATGAGGCTGCACTAATGGCCACTGATAAGGTGGTACTGGTGGGCACCAATGAGGTGGCACTGATGATGGGCACTGATATGCGACACTGATGGGCACTCATAGGCAGCACTGATGGGCCCTGAAAGGCTGCACTGATGGGTATTTATGGGTGATAGGTAGGCACTGGTGGGCATGGATGGGCACTGATGGACACTGATAGATGGCACTGTTGGGCATCACTGATAAGAAAGCACTGGCCGGCATCCTTGATGGGCACTGATTGGCACCATTTGTGGGCACAGATTGGCATAACTGGTGGTCATCAGTGGTAGCCATCCCTGGTGGTCCTGGTGGCATTCCTGGTGGTCCTGGGTTTGCATCCTCGGGGGCTGCACTGATAATCGATCAGCCAGCACAGACCCCCCCCTGTCAGGAGAGCAGTCGGCAGATGCAAGTGAGGAAAAGACGATACACGGCTCTTCCTGTTTGGACACAAAGAACATACGGATAGGAGGGGATAGAACTAGAATGCACAGAAATTTTGGCCTCTGAAACATTTCCGCCGAAAATGGTGTTATCGGTAGAATTCCAATATGAGAAAAGGGTGCAGATAATTGCACTGAAAATGCACCGCAATTTTACCGCAAACTCATAGCAATTTTGCTGTGATTTTTCCATGATTTACTGTGTTTATGGTGTGTTTTTCATAAGTCATGTGACTCAAAAACCACATAAAAAATGTAACACTTGTGCGTTAATGGTGCGTTCTTGCTGCAATTCTATGCATTAAGGTGAAAAACCTTCTGTGCTGCAGCCCCCCAGAGCCCCCTTTTTCTTTCCTGAACCCAATCGTTCCAGCGACTAAAACAAGCACAGCAGCTCCAGCCGCTGTCTCGGGTCCTCATTGGCTCCCTCTGCTGTCAATCAAATCCAGTGACACGGGAGCCAAGGGACGGGGTCGAGTCCTGCTGTCTGTGTCATTGGACGCAGCAGCAGAACTCAGGAGCGTGCCTGCATGGGTGCACCCATGGAAAGCGGCTCTCCGTGGGGGCACGCGATAAAGAGAAGGAGAGCCGGGAGACCCCAGAAAAGGAGGATCGAGGCCACTCTGTTCAACAGAGTAGGTAAGTATGACAAGTATGACAAACTTTACAATCACTCTAAGAGCAGTATCAAAAAGTCAGGTCTCCAAACCCTGTGTGGCAGGGTTATCCAAATCTCAGAACTGCATGGGCAAAATCACAAATGCTTTTAGCAGGTAAAACCAGCTGTATCAGTATTTATTCTGTGTATCTAGTTGTCTGCCTGGAGATCAGCTATATTCAGCTGAAGAATTGCTGGCCATAGATGGTTATTGTTTTCCGTTCAGCCAGTGAGCTCAACAGATTTTTTTTTTACAGATTCTTCCATCCACATAAACGAGGCGGATTAAAGAATATCTGCTGCCGGGACATTATTTTCTGACAGCAGTCAAAAATGCACTGATCAGCAGCTGCAGTCACTGATCAACAAAAGTTTTCCAGCATGTCTCTTCAACAGTAGTTGATCAAATGACCAACTTCTATCAAGCGGGGCTGGTCACACACTGATTGAAATTCCCTGGTCCCTGCTGTACAGGATGAATTTAGATTGGACGAAGTAAGTTATTACGAAACGGACGTAGGGCGGAGCGGCGCACTGACGTCACCTTAAGCTCCATATGATTCCCCAGTAGGACGGGTGTCTGGATTTTGTGCACCGGCCCGCACACCAGATTTAAGGCCTATTTTTTCCTGCAAAATTGTAAGTTCAATACCAACCTTCTTAAAGGGGCTGTAAAGGTTTGTTTTTTATTTTCTTAATAGGTTACTTTAAGCCAGGGGTCTCCAAACCCCTCTAAGCAAAGGGCCACTTTACTGTTCATTTGACTTTATGGGGGCCAGACTGTGACCATCGGGAGTAGAAAAAGTCCCAGCATAAGTTGAAGAAAACCAATGCCCCATCTTCGGTGTCAGTCAGAGGAGTTGTGCCCCATCACTTGTGTCATTGGGAGGAATTATTCCCCCAATTGTTGGTGTCATTGGTAGGAATTGTGCCCCTTCATTGGTCCCCATTGTTGATGTCATTGGGAAGAATTGTGCCCCATCTTTGGTAGGACTTGTGCCCCGTCATTGGGTCTCATTGTTGATGTCATTGGGTGGAATTGTGCCCCATCTTTGGTGTCATTGGGCCCAATTGTTGGTGCCAGTGAATGAAATAGTTCCCCAATGGCCGGATAAAAGCAAACAAAGGACCACAGTTTGGAGACCACTGGTTTAGAGCAGGTATCCTCAAACAACGGCCCTCCAGCTGTTCCGGAACTACACATCCCATGAGGCATTGTAAAACTCTGACATTCACAGACATAACTAGGCATGATGGGAATTGTAGTTCCTGAACAGCTGAAGGGGCCATAGTTTGAAGACCCATGGTTTAGAGCAGGGGTCTCTAAACATTCTAAACAAACCCCATTAGTGGTGTCAGTGGGAGAAATGGTGCTCCATTGTCGGTGTCAGATAGCAGAATAGTGTCTTGTATCAGTAGAAGGTATTGTGCCCCAAGGGCCGGATAAAGGCAAGCAAAGGGCCGCATCTGGCCCTGGGGCCGCAGTTTGGAGACCCCTGCTTTAAGCTATTGAATTGTTGGTTCACTTACCTTTTCCTTCGATTGTTTTTTTCTTTGTTTTCTTTGTCTGAATTTCTCACTTCCTGTTCCTCCTCGGTAAGGTGTTCAGTAAGCTATTCTAAATGACTTTCCACCGCTCAGATGGTGGTGGAAAGCTTACTGAAACTAAGCGTAATGGAGATAGCACATCCTATGTCTTCTGAGAGCAAAAAGTTCACTTAGGGAATGCATACTAAGCGCCCTGAGATGGTTCAGTTCGCATGTGTTGCGCTATATAAGTTTCTCACTCATTCACTCACTCACTGAGGAGAAACAGGCCATTTGGTCGTTAAAAATGTAGAACCTGCTCTATTTTTTCTCGTCGTTGCTCTATTTCACGTTGTGAAAAACGGTCGTGTGTACGCTTTAACAAAGGGGGTAAAAAACGCGAGTGCTCAGAAGCAAGTTATGAGACAGGAGCGCTCGTTCTGGTAAAACTAGCGTTCGTAATGGAGATAGCACATTCGTCACACTGTAACAGACAGAAAAGCACAAAGACTGAAAAGCGCAAATCCTCTCTCATCAAACTTTTACTAACACGCAGTAACACAAAATCAGCAAAAGCCGCCCAAAGGGTGGCGCCATTCGAATGGAACTTCCCCTTTATAGTGCCGTCGTTTGTGTTGTACGTCAGAGGGCTTTGCTCAAGCATTTTTGTTACGCATGCAAGGCAGGATTGAGAGGAATCACGTTGAGAAAAACGTTGTTTTTTTCCATGACATGAACGGGCATAAGACTAAAGCCCTGTACTCACGCTCGGTTTTCACGGCGGTAAAAAGTCAGCCATGAAAACCGAGGGGAAAGCTGAGAACCCGGCAGGAAAACTGCCATGGAGCTTTGGCCAGGAATCCGGCCGTGTGTATGCTCCTTGGGCACTGCCTCGCAGTGTTTCCCATAGAGTATATGTAAATCTGGCAGCAAAAAAGCCGCCGGGAATCCCGGTGGGAAAATAGAGAGCAGGTTCTCTATTTTCCCGTCGGGATTCCCTTCTGTGTACCTGATGGGAAAACTGCTAGTAAGCATACACACGTCCGGTTTTCCCGGCCAAAAGCTCTCTTGGCAGTTTTCCTGGGGCGGGGCTTTAGACTAAAACTTTGAGGCTTGACCTTACTTTTTTTGACGTTTTTTGCTACTGCGCAGGCGCCGGGCGCCTACATTTCCCAGTGCGCATTGCGGCTAAGGATGCCGTACAGGCCTATTGATTTCGACGTAACTCCCGATTCGCGGACGACTTGCGCAAACGATGTAAAAAATTTGAACCTCGCGGCGGGAACGGCGCCCATACTTAACATTGGCTAGGCCACTAGAGCATAGCTCTAACTTTAGGCCGCCTAAGGCCTTACGGAAACGATGTTAATCGACTGCGGCGGGCTCGCGTACGTTCGGGAATCGTCGTAAAAGCTCATTTACATAATCTACGCCGACCGCAATGGAAGCACCACCTAGCGGTCAGCCAAAACATTGCAATCTAAGATAGGACGGTGCAAGCCGTCCTATCTTAGATATGTTTAAGTGTATCTCTGTTAGAGAATACACTTAAACATAGGTCGGCTTAGATTCAGAGTTAGGTCGGCTTATCTGTAGATAAGCCGGTCTAACTCTTTCTGAATCTACCTAATGGTGTATTGCCAATTATTAACCCTGTTTATCAATCGGCTCATCCCATGCTAATGCCCAATTACAAACCTCCTGTGTGGCTGAGCTCTAACGCAGCAGATTGACACATCATTTGCACATTTGCTCTGCTGGAACGCAGTTTCAGTTATAGTAGAAAGATTCAAAACACTAAAAACAATTCTCCTTAACCGCAGGACATGGGGGGATCTCAAACAATTTAAATGCATCCTAGTGGTAGTTGGATAGTACAACTATTTATGAGTTCCTAATAAACAATCTTATTAAACAATGAAGAGTTGATGTTTATTGGAATTGAAACATTGTGGTAATAAATTAAACAGACAAGATTGATCCAATTAAGTTACAATAGGCAATAGTGCAGATAGCTCATGTATGGATCTGTATATATTAACATACAGTAAGGGGCCCTAAGGATTTGTATTGTTGTTTCATAAAAAATGCTTTGGGTTGTCACTATATAATGCAGTAAATGTGTACATTATATATGGAGGCACACATTCGTAATTCCATAGTTAATAACGTTACGTATGTGATACAAGTTGGGGTAATTACATGAAAATTCCTTGAGCAAGACCCCGATAAGGTGTATATTTCTTATCTAGACTCTGATTAATTACATCAATATTTCGATGACATCAGCAGCTGGGTCCGCTATATGTTCTCTTTCCTATTATTTATGATATCATTATTCTACATGAGTATACAGTTGATGCCTGTTAGTCATATCACTTATAAATAATTACATATAAGATACAATTATAATTCATGCTAAATATACCTACCACATTATTTATTCAGCATAGCTTTTACGCACACCAGTGATTTTTTATGTTTTATTTTTTATCTTATATATATTATATCTTGTTTAAGGCTGGGTTCACACTAGTGTGAATTGGATGTGGGTTTCACTGCATCCAATTTGCCTGACAGGACATTGTGACATTGTGACCGGCTCTCAATGGAGCTGGTTCACGCATCTCCATGGAGGCTGCGGAATAGATTGCACAGGGGTACTGTGCGTCTTTGGCTTAGTTTCAGGTCCGAATTCAGGCAAATATTTAGGCCTGATTCATCCCTGAAATGGAGAACAAAGTAGATATTTGCCAGAACACCATGAATCGAAAAAATGTAGCATCCAAAACGGATTCTTTATTGCATGATCACAACACAAGGAGAGTGACACGTTTCGGAGTTACACAGGACCCCTTTGTCAAGCATGTGCCTGATGAAGGGGTCCTGCGCGACTCCGAAACGTTGCACTTTCCTTGTGTTGTGATCCTAAAATAAATAATCTGTTTGGACGCTTCATTTTGTCGATCCATGGTGTGCTGGAAAATATCTATTTTGTGACTTGAACCAGTATCCAGCTGGTTGTTGCTGCAGCACCCAAACTTTTGAAAACGTATCCAGGAACGTGTGCAATGTGAATATTAAGTATTAATTGAAACGGAGAACAGGGACGCACCGGACCCCTGCTGCGAGCCGCATGCAGCTTAGATGTGAACCTAGCCTAAAGCTTATAAAGAGCATAGTACTTATGATTTCCTTTATATAGTTTTTTTTTAGGGTAGCCAGGCAGAGAATTTGTGAAGGATGCTTGATGCCGGTCCAGAAGGCTGATAAATCACAACAATCTTCAGAGAAACTGGAGGAAAGAAAATATGAATACAGAAAGCTCTTCAGAGAAGAGTGATAGATATTGGTTGCCCGTTCCATTAGTGGTCACCAAGAAGTATACCCCACACATTTGTGGTCAGTGGAAAGAAAAATTACAGTGCTGGGCCACATACAGTACACACATTTTCTTCTACAGTTCAACCACTTCAGCCCCGAACCATTTGACTGGCCAAAGACCAGAGCACTTTTTGTGTTTCGGCACTGCGCTGCTTTAACCACTTAAGCCCCGGGCCACTTTTTGCAATTCGGCACTGCGTCGCTTTAACTGACAATTGCGCAGTCGTGCGAAGTGGCTTCCAAACAAAATGTATGCCCTTTTTTTCCCCCACAAATAGAGCTTTCTTTTGGTGGTATTTGATGACCTCTGCGGTTTCTATTTTTTGCGCTATAAACAAAAATATAGCAACAATTTTGAAAAAAAAATATTTTTTTTACTTTTTGCTATAATAAATATCCCCAAAAAATATATATATAAAAAAACAATTCTTTCCTCAGTTTAGGCCGATGTGTATTCTTCTACATATTTTTGGTAAAATAAATTGCAATAAGTGTTTATTGATTGGTTTGCGCAAACGTTAAAGCGTCTACAAAATAGGGGATAGTTTTATGGCATTTTTATTAATATTTTTTTTTAACAGTAATGGCGGCAATCAGCGATTTTTATTGTGACTGTGACATTATGGCAGACACAACGGACACTTTTGGCGCTATTTTGGGACCATTCACATTTATATGGGCAGCACAGTGGTGTAGTGAGTAGCACTCTCGCCTAGCAGTAAAAAAAGGTTGCTGGTTCGAATCCCGACCACGACATTACCTGCCTGGAGTTTGCATGTTCTCCCTGTGCCTGCGTGGGTTTCCTCCAGGTACTCCGGTTTCCTCCCACATGCCAAAGACATGCTGGTAGGTTAATTGGCTTCTGCCTAAATTGGCCCTAGTATATAAATGTGAGTTAGGGACCTTAGATTGTAAGCTCCTTGAGGGTAGGGACTGATGTGAATGTACAATGTATATGTAAAGCGCTGCGTAAGTTGACGGCGCTATATAAGTACCTAAATAATAATACAGTGATCAGTGCTATAAAAATGCACTGATTACTGTTTAAATGTGACTGGTAGTGAAGAGGTTAACCAGCAGGGGGCACTTAAAGCGGAGGTTCACCCTCAAAATGAACTTTCCAGCATCCTTAAAGCGGAAGTAAACCCATCAATTTAACAGTTTGAAAAAGCAGTTACATTCCTGGCATGCCGGGAATGCTAACTGTGCTCTCAACCAAACTGTCAAACCATCCAATGGCTGGTGTCATAACTGATCACATGTGCAGCATCATGGCAGTTGAAGATTAAACAGAGGCCAAGACGCGCCTTAGCAGCCGTCAATCAACTCCTCTTCGCTTAGAAACGCCCATTCCCCGCAGGATTCCCCGCTCGGAGCCGGAAAACAAGGGCTCATATAACGATAAGTACAAGTAAAAAATGAATATAAAAACAGCATACTGCAGATGTTAGCAGTATGCTACAGCTAATGTAAAAAAATGGATTTTTGGGTGAACCTCCACTTTAAGGGGTTAAGTGTGTCCACACGGTAGTAAAGTTAAAAGGATGTACATGTACGCCCATTTGCCTGTCCGTGCCATTCTGCCGACGTAAATGTTTGTACGGCGACCGGCAAGTGGTTAAATGAATGCTTTAGCAAAGAAGAAAACATTTGGACTTGCTACTAGGATGGATGTTATCTGAAAATTGGAGAAGGGAACAAAAACTAGAGCTGTGTTTAACAGCAGGTAGTGTTTGTAAATAACCAGAGGATCAGAAAATAGCTATTGTTCCACACGTTGGGTAAAGGAGGGTTAGCTTCATAGAATTCTATGATTATAGTGTATGGACACCCCACCAAGCACCCCTCACAACATAAGTGTTCTTATAATTCAAAACGCATTATAGTTTTAGGAATAAGTGTTTTTGATAGAGGTCAGTTTAAAAGCAAAATGTCAAAAACTGGAACTTGAGTTGAAGCTAAAAGATAAAAAATTTGAGTTTGAAGTCCAACTTAACTCTTAAGCCCTGTACACACGGGCCACTATCTCGTCAGGAAAAAACGTTGTTTTTCCTGACGAGATTCTTGACAAGAATCTCTTGCCGCCCGAGTGTACAGACACTCCATTCAAAAGAACCGCGGTTCTTTTGAAAGGCAATAACGCGGCGACGTCATCACGTACGACGAGCATGCGTCACATTCGATGCCGTTGCCGCCATATTGCTGCACCCTACCTATGCCTAGGAAGCTAGTCAAAGTCAAAGTCATTTCAAGCATGCAAGGGTTTCCATGGCGACAGGTAAGTATACACACTCTCGGGTTTCTCGGCAGGAAAACACTGCCGAGAATCACAACAAGAAATAAGAGAACGTGTTCTCTATTTTTCTCGTCGAGATTTTAGGCAGTTTTCTTGGGGAGTTTTCTCGGTATACTTTGGAAGAAAGCTCTGCCAGCAGTTTTCTTGCTGGTTCTTGCTGAGTACACAGAGCGTGTGTACGAGGCTAAAGTGTAAAACAGCTAAATACTCGCGGGTGCATCAAAACAAAAGGGGGCAGATCCACAAAGAGAGTACGCCGGCGTATCTACTGATACGCCGGCGTACTTTCAAATTTCCCGCGTCGTATCTTTGTTTTGAATCCTCAAAACAAGATACGATGGCATCTGGGTTAGATCCGACAGGCGTACGTCTTCGTACGCCTTAGGATCTAAGATGCAATTCTTCGGTGTCCGCTGGGTGGCGTTCCCATCGTAATCCGCGTCGAGTATGCAAGTTAGCTATTTCCGACAATCCACGAACGTACGAGCGTTGGTCGTTGCATTCTTTTACGTCGTCTCTAGTCGGCTTTTTCCGGCGTATAGTTGAACCTGCTATTTGGTGGTGTACGCAATGTTAAGTATGGCCGTCGTTCCCGCGTATAATTTAAAAAAAAAAATAGTTTGCGTAAGTCGTCCGTGAATCGGGATGGATGTAATTTACGTCCACGTCAAAACAATGACGTCCTTGCGCAATGCACGGCGGGAAATTTAGGGACGACGCATGCGCAGTTCGTTCGGCGCGGGGACGCGCTTCATTTAAATGAAACATGCCCCCCTACTCGACGATTTGAATTAGGCGCCGTTACGCCGCGAGAGATACACTACGCCGCCGTAACTTACGGCGCAAATTCTTTCAGGATTCAAACCAAAAAAAGTAAGTTACAGTGGCGTATCCTATCTCAGATACGCTGCACCGGGGCAGATCTTTGTGGATCTGCCTCATCGTGTTTAAAGGGGTTCGTTAAGTTAAGTATGACATGTTTGTTATTTAAAAAAAAAATTGAAGCTTTAGTATCACTTTAACATAGTCAATGCAAACAATACAGGAAAAATAAAACAGAACGATAAGAACAGTAAGTATGAGGAACTCTGTCACATGCTGGTGATGTTGGTCGTGCCCCCAGGATATTCGGACACCCCTATTGGAAACAAGCTGTGTGCAGGTGGGGAAAAGGCCAGCCATCTCTCTCAAATATTAATGAGTTTTTCTTTCTTCTGTCTGCCCCCATGTTGTAAAACACTGCACAAACAGTTGGCGCGATATAAATCCTGTATAATATAATAATATTAATATTTCACTGACCAGGCTGATAAAATGGATGAAAAATGATGGGTTGGTAATAAATACTAACCCAACATGGCTGATTAGCAGATGAACCTGTCAATCTTTGTGTTTGCCCCAGCTGTTGGCACCCTTCTAAATGATTATTCTCTACAGGATAGGTTGCTAGGAGTTTGCTGTCACATGATTTAATGACATGGCATTCAGTAATTGGCGTATTGGATCTTTTTCTCTCTCTTTTTTAGCGCCGCCAACACAACTACAATACACAGTCACAATTATGTATGGGACCAGCAAGTAGAGCCAGTTAGTTTGCTTTTCCTGCCTTTGTCAGCAATCCGTCCAATTGCACTGGGCTGCCTGCCCTGTAGGAGTCTACGAGGACAGCCTGTAGGCAATACGAGTAGTAGCAATAGGAGGAAGGAGATGGACAGCCGCACTCCGAAATAACTTTTCAAAAAAGTTGTCTTTTATTTTCAAGCAGGAACATGCATAATCACCACAACCATAAACCAGGACAGCCGACTAGTTTCGCACTCTTGCTAGTGCTTAATCATGATTAGCCATGATTAAGCACTAGCAAGAGTGCGAAACTAGTCGGCTGTCCTGGTTTATGGTTGTGGTGATTATGCATGTTCCTGCTTGAAAATAAAAGACAACTTTTTTGAAAAGCTATTTCGGAGTGCGGCTGTCCATCTCCTTCCTCCTATTGCTACTGCTACGTGCATTGCCAGCACCTTGGTAATCCGACCGTCCCTGATTGTCTATAGGGCTCACCTGGAGCGGTGAAAATCTTCTTCTAGGCAATAGGAGTAGCCACTATGGGGTGAGTGAGTGAACCTCCTGGTAAAACCACATCATATGTAGCTGTTCAGTGCCATACTCTGAGTCTGACAGCTTTGCTACCCCTAGTTGCTGCTTGCAATATACGTTCGCTCTCTTTTCCCAGCCTTCCTTATTGATTTCATACACTTAAAGCATGTAAATGATCTACATCCAAAATGAAAACCATCATGTACGTAAGTGCTTAAAAGCAACTCTATAAAGAAAGCATGAAATAACTAAAATATCCTATTTTTTTTTCCATAGGACACCTTACATATGCCCACTGAAGTGACTAGCCTCAGATGATAAACAGTGATGAGCTAAATCCTCCTACCTAAAATGTGCTTGTTTATATGCAGCCTTTTTTCCTCCATTGCTTTCCAGGAGATGGGGTGTGGGGATCTGATGTCACACACTGCACAACACAAAGCAGAGAGCTGAGTGTAATCTGATACTTGAGTGGAGGGAGAGGACACACCATCCTCTACACAGTCTCACTGGGAAACATGCACATCCAAGGCTGTCAACCACCTTCTGTGTGCTATGCGGAAAAAGGTGGTCAGCCTTCTCCATGGATTGCCTGGTGTCAGCAGTGGCTCAGTCAGATAGCAGAGGAAGGAGAGAGCAGACAGGATCCACAGTAAGTGATATTGATTGGAGGAGGAGAGAGATCGCTGTTCCTAATCAGTAGGAACAGCAAATCTCTCTCTAATTCCCCTGTCAGAACAGGAATCTGTCTGTTTACATTGACAGATCCGCATTCTGGCTTTCGTTCCCACAGACCAACATTGCGGGTGGTCTGCGGACATTGCGGCTGCTGGCCACGTGTATCCGGATCCCCCCGTACAGCAGGCATGCATGCGTGCTATGGCTTCTTAGAGGAGCCAACATACACCTACGATGATTTGCATAACCTGCCGCCGTATAACGATATATATGGCTGCTGGTCAGCAAGTGGTTAAAGAAGTTAAGCTGGTGGGCGGAACTTTTCTTTGGGACGTTTAATCTTCTGCTAATGTCATACAATGCTGCCATCCAGCAGATTGTGTTGCATATGTTAACAATACATGTATATTGTACATAAAATATTTACAAGAAAACTGTGATATGTGAAATACTTAATTTAAAATCACCTTCATGTGGCGCTTGATTTGTCCTTGTGTGTGTTTTTTTTTCTTGCTTTTTCAATATCTATATCAACTAATACATTGTTTTTTTTTCAATCTTTAGTTATTCCATATGCAGTGTAAACGTTCAGTCTCCTGAAGAAGACATGGTCTGGCGAAACATGTTGAGAGAAAATACTGCATCATCATTGTATACTAATTGTGTTGGCATTATGTGGTGACAGGGTTTCTCAGATATCAGATATATTTTTTAGGATGCACTACACTAGTAGTGCGTCATAAACATTTTGGTGGCCAAATTGCAGTGAGAGGGTCTTACAGGTGCAATATATATACCAATATAATGCACCTGTAAGACCCTCTCACTGCAGTTTGACCACACCCACCATTTGATGCAGTGAGCACTACCCCACTGGTTGAGTTCCTGCATCTGTTCTCTGAAAAAAAACACTCTGTAAAAAAGCTATAATGTTAAATTCTAAGCTGCTGATACAACGTTGTAATGTTTACGACCACATCCTTAAGGAACAACCACGTCTACAGTACTCAGGTGGGCACGTCTCTTTCCTCAGGAATGAGAAAGTTCAAAATATTTTCATATTTCAGAGCTGTCAAAAAATGTACGCAACTGGTGATTGATTGTTCTGGGTTTACACACTTGGCCATATTAAATAAGCTGATGTGCTTTAGGTTATTTAAACCACTTCCAGACCGCCGCACGACTATATACGTCAGCACATTGAAGAGGGATATCTCTGTTATGGCAGCAGCTAGCTGCCATAACCCAGGTATCTAGCTCTAGTCTTCAGGAAGCGGTCTGGTTTACAATAATGGTTATCTCTGTGGTGTATTTGACGCAAGATCACCGTTATCAGCGGCAGGAGAGGCCCCCCTCGCCGTTCTCCCGCACCCTCCACCGCTTGCCAGAGCAGGCGGATGCTGTCGAGTCCTGTCTCCTGCTTGGTATGCATATGAGTGAGGGCAAGATGACCCCCAACCGTCTCCATACCATAGCAGGGCGGAAGCGATGTCAAAAACGTCACTTCCGCCCATAGCTCTTAAAGGGCTATTTTTTAGTAATTTTTTTTTTTTTTTTGCATTTTAGTGTAAATATGAGATCTGAGGTCTTTTTGACCCCAGATCTCATATTTAGGAGGACATGTTATGCCTTTTTCATAGCGTGACATGTTGGGTATCAATTTACTTGGCGTAACATTATCTTTCACAATATAAAAAAAAAGGTTGGGCTAACTTTACCATTGTCTTATTTTTTTATTCAAAAAAGTGTATTTTTTCCAAAAAAAGTGCACTTCTAAGACCACTGTGCAAATACAATGTGACAAAAAGTATTGCAATGACTGCCATTTTATTCTCTAGGGCAGGGGTGTCAAACTCATTTTCATTGTGGGTCGCATCAGCATTATGATTGCCCTCAAAAGGGCCGGCTGTATCTGTAAGATGAGATGTCCATTGCATCCCCCCTTTACATTAGATGTCAAGAGCCACCCCACCATCAGAAGTTGAGTCCCTCACTCTCCCTTACATCACAGTGCAGAGGAGAGGTGCAAGGGCCATATGAAATGGCCTGGAGGGCCGGATTCGGCCGTGGGCCTTGTGTTTAACACCTGTGCACTAAGGTGTTAGAAAAAAATGTATAATGTTTGGGGGTTCTAAGTAATTTTCTAGCAAAAAAAAAATATTTTTAAATTGTAAACAACACATCTGAAAAAGAGACTCGGTCCTTAAGTGGTTAATACAATTATGTGATAATGAGACACGCCTCTTTTAAGACCACATCCCTAAGAAACAACCACATTGTCTGTACTCAGGTGAGCATGGAAAAATCAAAAGAGAGGAACGCCACTCCAGGTGAGCAAATCAACAGACACAGGACCCAGGAGGTGCCGCGTTTCAACTGTACATTAGTGCTTCTTCAAGAAGAAGCACTAATGTCAGTGTGAAATGCGTCACCTCCTGGGTCCTGCCTCTCGGTCTTGGTGACTGTTGTGTGAGACTCATGTCAGAAGAATAAAATCACATTGGATGGTTTTTGGTGGTGTGCAGCCTTTACTTCTTTTTCCTCAGGTGAGCGTGGCTTGTTCTTCAGGGATGTTGAAGTCCAAAATATTTTTTATATTTCAAAGCTGTCACAAAATGAAAGTAAATTGGTGATTGGTCGCTCTGGGTTATCTCAATTTATGAAATAAGCCGGTGTATGTTTCTTTGCACTCTCAAAATGTTTTTAATTGTCGTCATATATTTGAAAAATCCATCTATAATTGCTGTTCGGGACATCAGCGTGTGAGATTCAGTGATGTGTAGAGAATCGCACCCTTCAGTAAGTAGAGAATAAAGTGCAGAGATCAGAGCGTGATCTTAACTTGTGCTGATGTGCAGATGAACTCATTTTAAGCTGACTTTCACAATGTCATTTGCGAGGCAGCTCCCGGTAGTTTCTCTCCTTCATGAATAACTGCTGCTGAGATCCAGGAAGGGAAATCTTAGTCATTGTAACAGTCCAGTGACTACATTCAATGGATATAATGGAGTCACGTGACATATCCCAACACATACAATTTTAATCTGCAGGATTGTACTGGAAACGGGGACATCAGTAGATATGATGAGTTAGGTCTCGCTCGTCAACCTTATTCAGAAAAAAAAAAAAAAAGGACCCGAGGTCTCCCACTATTCCTTAAAGGGGTTGTAAAGGTAAATTTGTTTTTCCCTAAATAGCTTCCTTTAGCTTAGTGCAGTCCTCCTTCACTTACCTCATCCTTCCATTTTGCTTTTAAATGTCCTTATTTCTTCTGAGAAATCCTCACTTACTGTTCTTCTGTCTGTAACTCCACACAGTAATGAGAGGCTTTCTCCCTGGTGTGGAGAAAGCCTCCTGAGGGGGAGGAGGTGAGCAGGAGTGTCAGCATGCCCACTAACACACAGCTCCTTTCTCTATCTGCAAAGTAGAGAGTGTCCTGACTTGCCCCCCCCCCCCCCCCCTTTAAGAGGCTTTCTCCACACCAGGGAGAAAGCCTCGCATTACTGTGTGGAGTTACAGACACAAGAACAGGAAGTGAGGATTTCTCAGAAGAAATAAGGACATTTAAAAGCAAAATGGAAGGATGAGGCAAGTGAAGGAGGACTGCACTAAGGTAAAGAAAGCTATTTAGGGGGGAAAAAATTGTACCTTTCAACCCCTTTAAGATCATAACCAGGAATATACACTCACCGGCTGTTTTATTAGGTACACCTGTTCAATTGCTTGGTAACAAAAATTGCTAATCAACCTATCTTATGGCAGCAACCCAATGCATTTAGGCATCTAGACGTGGTGAAGGCGACTTGCTGAAGTTCAAACTGAGCATCAGAATGGGGAAGAAAAGGGATTTAAAGGGGTTGTAAAGGTAAACATGTTTTCACCTTAATGCATTCAATGCATTAAGGTGAAAAAACATCCGAGGATTAGTGTCCCCCCAGCCCCCCGTTTACTTACCTGACCCCTCGAAAGTCCGGCGCCGTGAACACGCTGGCTTCTCAGCCGGGCTTCTCGGCTCATTCATTGGTTGATTGAAAGCAGCGCAGCCATTGGCTCGCGCTGCTGTCAATCACATCCAATGAGGCGGCATGCCGGGGGGCGGGGCAGAGTGATACAGTGAGCGGCTATAGCCGCTGGCTGTATCACAGGAGTGCGCCCGCAAGAACTAACCACCATGCGAGCTAGCTCGCATGAAGGTGGTTTGTTCTTGTGGGGAGGAGCTGAGACAGTCGCCGAGGGACCCCAGAAGACCAGGTTCGGGGCCACTCTGTGCAAAACGAGCTGCACAGTGGAGGTAAGTATGACATGTTGTTATTTAAAAAAAAAATTGAAGCTTTAGTATCACTTTAACATAGA
This sequence comes from Rana temporaria, assembly GCF_905171775.1. Taxonomy (NCBI): domain Eukaryota; kingdom Metazoa; phylum Chordata; class Amphibia; order Anura; family Ranidae; genus Rana; species Rana temporaria. The sequence continues at coordinate 51,571,380 of NC_053490.1, read as the reverse complement.
CAATGCAAACAATACAGAAAAAGTATGAGGAACTCTGTCACATGCTGGTGATGTTGGTCGTGCCCCCAGGACATCCGTACACCCCTATTGGGAGAAAGATGTGTCCGGGTGGGGGCAAGAACAGCCATCTCTCTCAAATATTAATGAGTTTTCTTGTAGTTACATAGTAAGTGAGGTTGAAAAAAAGACACAAGTCCATCAAGGCCAACCTGTTTTCAACCTATGTACCTTTCCTTTAAATGCTGTTATTTTTATAAATAATAAGAACAATACATAGTTGCATAGCCAAGAATACTGTGTGAAAATATGAACATATGCAGGAGGAGTTTCTCTCTGCCGATACGTAACATTAAACAACGATATAGAAATGAAGGACCATTGGTCCCGGACAATATCATATCTTTAGATAATCAGTTGTCAGAACCCTGCCTGGAGATGCAATGTGCCTGTCCTTTAGATTTGCTGCAGACAGGGCCACCCACTGAGTACATTTCAATTGGTTTATCATTTTTACCTTTACAACCCCTTTAAGTGACTTGGAATATGGCATGGTTGTTGGTGCCATACAAGCTTGTCTGAGCATTTAAAAAACTGCTGATCTACTGGAATTTTCACGCACAAACATTTCTAGTGTTTACAGAGAATGATCTGAAAAATAGAAATTATCCAGTGAGCGGCAGTTGCGTGGAGGAAAATGCCTTGTTGATGTCAGAGGTCAGAAAAGAATGGGCAGACTAATTCCAGATGATAGAAAGGCAACAGTAAGGCCTTGTACACACGACCGAGGAACTCGTCGTAATTGAAACATCGTTTTTCTCGACGAGTTTCTTGTTAGGCTTGTCGAGAAACTTGACAAGCTTGCTTTGCGTACACATGGTCAAGACCAAATCTCCTCGTTCTCAAATGCGGTGACATACAACACATACAATGGCAGGGGAAGTTTGATTCCACTGGCGCCACCCTTGGGGCTGCTTTTACTAATCTCATGTTACTGCGTGTTAAGTAAAAGTTTGGTAAGAGACGATTTGCACTTTTCAGACTGTTACAGCTTGACAAATGTGCTATCGAAGGTGAGCTCCTGTCTTATACTTTATTCTGAGCATGCGCAGGTTTCTTAGCATACACACAAACGTGTTTCTCGTCGAAAACCAGCCCGACGAGGAACACGACGAGGAAATTGAGACTCCTGTCGAGGAAAAAGAGAACTTGTTCTCTTTTTCTCGTCGAGTTCCTTGACAGTTTCCTTGATGAAAAACATACACACGACCGTTTTCCTCGGCAAAAAAGCTCTGCCACCAAGTTTCTTGATGGATTCTGTCGTGTGTACGAGGCCTAAGACGCGTTTTCCTCGTCAAAATCCATCAAGAAAAATGCTGGCAGAGCATTTTTGCAGAGAAAAACGGTCGTGTGTATGTTTTTCGTCGAGAAAACGGTCGTGGATCTCAACGAGAAAAAAAAGAGAACATGCTCTCTTTTTTCTCGTCAGGAGTCTCAATTTCCTCGTCGTGTTTCTCGTCGGGCTGGTTTACCTCGAGAAACACGTTCGTGTGTATGCTTAGAAACCCGCGCATGCTCAGAATAAAGTATGAGACGGGAGCGCACCTTCGGTAAAAGTAGCGTTTGTAATGGATATAGCACATTTGTCACGCTGTAACAGACTAAAAAGCGCGAATCGTCTCTCACCAAACTTTTACTAACACGTGGTAATACGCGGTAGCAAAAGCAGCCCCAAGGGTGGCGCCAGTGGAACTTCCCCATTATAGTGCCGTTGTACGTGCTGTACGTCACCGCGTTTGAGAACGACGAGATTTTTTCTTGACAGTGTGTACGCAAAGAAAGCTTGACAAGATTCTTGTCAAGCCTGACAAGAACCTCGTCAAGGAAAACAACGTTTCTATTACGACGAGATTCTCGGTCGTGTGTACGAGGCCTTACTCAAATAACCACTCGTTACAACCAAGGTATGTAGAACACTATCTCTTAACGCACAACACATCGAACCTTGAAGCAGATGGGCTTCATAAGCATAAAACCACAATGGGTGCCACTCTTGTAAGAACAGGAAACTGAGGCTACAATTCATACAGGCTCACCAACATTGAACAATAGAAGATTGGAATTGTCTGGTCTGATGAGTCTCGATTTTCAGCTGCGATGGTAGGGTCAGAATTTGCTTATCTTACACATCTTATCTTACACTAATCTTACACATTATATTACTGAATGAAAACATTTCACCTCCCTTTTGTCCCTAGTGCTTTGTCCGGTGCCCTGCATGTAGTTTTATATTATATATACTCTTCTTTCTGCCTGGAAACTGGAGATTGTCCATGGCAACCCAAAAAAGTGTCCCTTTACGTCAAAAGAGGTTTTAGACCAGCTAGAAAACAGCGATAATAAATTAGAACACTTGCAGAATTTAGCGATAGTGAATCGTGGGAAAATTCCTTTCATTATTATTATATTATTATTTTATATAATTATTTATAGTTATTTAATATATTATAATTTATGATTTTGTGTTTCAAACTTTATCACATCTGGGATGTCTACTAGACTTTGTTTGGACAGATTTAAGTGTGTTATTTCTAAGAGTTACAGACCTACAATATAAAACGCCAAATTTCTATGCAAAACAATGAGGGATTTGAGATTCAAAAATCTGACATAATTATACCGCCAGGGAGGCTACCTTGCGTTTAGGCAGAAATGGATTACCGGCTCGATGTGCGTCGCGTGAATAAAATCACACAATTTCAAAGCAGCACGTTAGTGCGACTTCAGGTGCGACTTGGCTAACATCTGTGCGACTTCATGCACAGATGTCTATGCAAGTCGCAGATGAAATTGTCAAAAATAGTGCTAGTCGGCATCACACCGACTTGAACAGTTCCATTGCTGACAATAGGGTGCGACTTGTCATGCGATGTGAACGAAGGCTTAGGGAAAAATAGTTATTTTTGTTGTTATTATATATATATATATATATATATATATATATATATATATATATATATATATATATATATATATATATATATATATATATATATATATATATATATATTTTTTTGTCCCTGTCCCTCTGTCATTGTGACCCCTTATTCCTTGGCCTGGTTTCATAAATTTCCCCATGCTACTGAAATAGATTTTGATTGCAGTCAGGCTTAAAAAACCAGCCTCAGAAAAAACTATTTATCCACATAATACAGTAGGTGATCCCGGCTCTTAAAAATAAGTTTTAGCAACAAAAAAAAAAGAAGGTAAGAGTGCAGGTCGCTATGGTGATTTGATTACTGAGGTCTTACCGGCTTTGGAGACTAAGACTTAACTGCTTTGTTTTTAAACTCATATATTGTACAGATATTGCAGTGCTCTTCTAATCTAAAATAACAAAAAAAAAAGAAAATTGTTAAATCAATACCCTTATTGCACAAACATTGAAAAAAATAATAATAATAAATGAATATCAACGTACTAATATCTTAAACTGTCTTAACTGAAATAGATACGCCAATGACAATTTTAGCCATATCACGTGACACCAAACTTCAGTGATGCCTAAAAGCTATATAAATATTATTCAAATAAATGTTCTTAAAAAATAAGTGTCAATACAAAACCAAATTGCTATTCAAATTTTGAGTTATGGGTGTTATGGGTGTACACTGTAATCAACAAAAGCATCAGATCTCTCTGGAGGATGTGGGGTCTATAAGACCCCACATCTTCCAGAGAGATCTGATGCTTTTCTAGCCGAGAGACTGCTCTTTAAATTGATTTTCTAAGTACAGTTTAAGCCATTTTGTGATACCCGATATTTAAAACTGTTAATCACAGTCGGGAGCTTAGAAAAAAAGTGTACATTTTCTTTCCTACACTCAAGTTACTTGTGCAGCCCGGACGTGACGTCATAACATCGCGCCCGAGCTCCGGAGGATCATAGAGATTGTCGGGGACCATCTGTCCAACAGAAATCTCTATGCTGCTCTTCCGGTGCCAGCCGATTAGTTCTCTATGTCCCCGACCGCAGCCTGGAGAAGCACTGGAGGGCAGTGGGAGGAGGGGACGTCCCCTTCCGTCGCCGCTAAGAACAGCCGCTATGATCATTCTTATTGTGCACAGAATCGCCAGCTCTAAAAAAAAACGATATCTGGATGATTCCTGTAGCTGCAGGCATCATTCAGATATCTCCACTGAAAGCCGAGGACATCATATGACTTTCGGCGGTATGGAAGTGGTTAAGTAAATGCTAAAAATAAAAAATATATAAAACAGTTTGAAAACAAGGCTTAAAGTACAACGAAAGGCAAAACTTTTTTTTTTCATTTTGGATAGAGTAGAAAGGGATTAGAACACCAGTCAGTTTTTATTGCTGTCTGTGTCCCCATTTACACTCTCTATTTGTCCTGTTTATCATCGAAAGTGAAAGTAAAAGAAAATCCCAAATTTTGGGTTGTCCCTGGAAAGGGATTAGAGATATAATCTTCCAATGGGGACACTAGTGTTGGTGTCCTGGGGGGCCCCAAGGAATTCCCTTCATTTTCAGGGATTTCCTCTCATTCCCTGTTTCGCTATGGGACAGAAAGTGAAGGTAAATCTCCACAATGGGACACAGGTGGTGATAAAAAATCTAATGCCGCGTACACACGATCGGTCAAACCGATGAGAACGGTCTGATGGACCGTTTTCATCGGACCAAACAGATCGTGTGTGGGCCCCATCGGTTATTTATCCATAGGTTAAAAAAAAGCAATCTTGTTTTAAAGTTAACCGATGGATACCTAACCGTATAAAAAAAAAATGATCGTTTGTAGGCAAGTCCATCGGTTAAAAATCCAGGCATGCTCAGAATCAAGTCGACGCATGCTTGAAAGCATTGAACTTCGGTTTTTTCAGCACGTTGTGTGTTTTACGTCACCGCGTTCTGACACAATAGTTTTTTTTTAACCATCAGTCAGCTTCATCGGTTAACCGATGAAAACGGTCCATCAGACCGTTCTCATCGGTTTGACCGATCGTGTGTACGCGGCATTACAGGTGTTATAACCCTTTGTTGCTCTATCCAAGATTTAAAAAAAAAGTTTTGCGTTTAGTTCTACTTTAATCTAACAGGGGTTATAATGATTATTTTCAACTGAGACCAATGAGATTTGAAACTTTTGGTCCAATGAAAAAAATAAAGATGAAAAGATCCTTATCTTTGTGTTAAAGCTTTGCAAATTATACATTTGCTTGAGCATACCCTTTAAATATAGTACGATGTTTTTTCTTAAGCACATTTCACCTAAGCAACAAATGGCCAGATTCACAGAGGAAATACGCCGGAGTATCTACTGATATTCCGGCGTATTTTCAAATTTGCCACGTTGTATCTTTATTTGTAATTCACAAAAAAGATACGACGGCTTTTGGCTAAAATCCGACAGGCGTGCGGCTTCGTACGCCTTCGGATCCTAGGTGTAATTTTAGAACAGCCATGTTAAAGTATGGCTGTCGTTCCCACGTCGGATTTCAATTTTTTTTTTTGCGTAAGACGTCTGGGAATACGAAACGACGTAACGCACGTCGCCGTTCAAAAAATACGTTGGGACGCCGTAATTTCGCGCAAAGCACGTTGGAAAATTTTCACACGGAGCATGTGCAGAACGTTCGGCGCGGGAACGCACCTAATTTAAATGGTACACGCCCCATTTGAATTAGGCGGGCTTGCGCCGGACGGCTTTACGCTACGCCGCTGCAAGTTTACACGTAAGTGCTTTGTGAATCAAGCACTTACGACAAAAACTTGCAGCAGCGTAACGTAAAGGGGATACGTTACACCGCCGTAAATATTCGTGAATCTGGCCCCAAGTCATTAAAGGGGTTGTAAAGGTTTGAATATTATAAAAGAATAAAATAATATATATATATAATTTGCAAAGCTTTAACACAAAGATAAGGATCTTTTCATCTTTATTTTTCTCATTGGACCAAAAGTTTCAAATCTCATTGGTCTCAGTTGAAAATAATCGTCACTGTTTTAATAATTATTTTCCTTATTCAACTGTTTTAGCTTTGCAAACTGAGCCTATAGAAGTAGTAAAAAAAAAAAACTGTATAGATGTGAAGGATTTCTATGATATATATTATGTTTTCCATATTTGAGACCCGAAAATTATAATAATTGTCTACAACTGACAGATCCACTGTCACCACACTAGACGGAATGATGTGATGGGAATACAAAGTATCATTATCATGACAGCTGATTAGTGTTTCTCCAAAAATCTAATGATAATATACACTGAACCTTAAACATATTGGTTTTCCACTAAAAAATAAGCACATTAAAGTAAAATGTTGCCTAGAATTGCTTCTTATCGGTTCCCAAAGCTGCAGTCATTATTATACCATAAAATGTTTATGAGCTGAGATAATGCTGCAAAAATATATTTCACCGGTAATCTTTAAATTGATTTTCTAAGTACAGTTTACGTCGTTTTGTGATACCCGATATTTAAAACTGTTAATCGCAGTCGGGAGCTTAGAAAAAGTGTCAATTCTCTTTCCTACACTCAAATTAGTTTCAGATTAAGCAAAAGCTTGTACAGGTTTAACCAGCTGAATATATAATGTCTGGGAAGGCAGCAATAGCAGGTTTTCTTCTTTTCATTGATAAGACTTGAGCTTCACAAGATGACTTGGTTGTGTGCTCTCATGTGTGTATTAGTAGTGGTGAGGTTCAGAATTTCTACACTCTCTACACAGATGTAATAACTCTGGATGAGTGAAATTGAGAGATTTACAGTAATTTCTTTAAAAGATTTCAGAAAAACATGAGCCAATCGGGAAGGGAATCATTGCCTTCTTAAATATCAATTTTGATGGATTAGATTCAGGCATGTCGAAAGTCCGGCCCGCTGGCCAATTGCGGCCCCCGTTCCGGTTTAATGTGTCCCCCCTGCTAATTTGGATCTATATATCTTTTGTGGCCCCCAGGGCTACAAAAGATATAGGGGCAGATCCTCAAAGCCATTACGCCGGCGTATCTATTGATACGCCGCGTAATTTCAAATTTTGCACGTCGTATCTTTTGGTTGGAATCCACCAATCAGATACAACGGCATCTGTGTTAGATCCGACAGGCGTACGCCTTAGTACGCCGTCGGATCTAAGATGCAATTTTCCGGCGGCCGCTGGGTGGCGTTTCAGTAGTTTTCCGCGTTGAGTATGCAAATTAGCTATTTCCGACGATCCACAAACGTACAAGCGGACGTCTCATTTTCTTACGTCGTTTTTTTTCGGCTTTTTCCGGCGTATAGTAAAAGCTGCTATTTGGTGGCATACTCAATGTTAAGTATGGCCGACGTTCCCGCGTATAATTTTAAATATTCTACGTCATTTGCGTAAGTCGTCGTGAATGGGGCTGGACGCCATTTACGTTCACGTTGAAAACACTGACGTCCTTGCAACGTCATTTGGAACAATGCACCCTGGGAGTTTTGACGGACGGGGAATGCGCAGTTCGTTCGGCGCGGGGACGCGCTTCATTTAAATGAAACACGCCCCCTACTAGCCGCATTTGAATTACGCGCCCTTACGCCGCGAGAGATAGACTACTCCGCTGTAACTTACGGCGCAAATTCTTTCTGGATTCAAAACAAAGCCAGGTAAGGTACGGCTTTGTTTCGAATCCAGAAAGAATTTGCGCTGTAAAGTTACGGCGGCGTAGTCTATCTCTCGCGGCGTAAGGGCGTGTTTCATTTAAATGAAGTGCGTTCCCGCGCCGAACGAACTGCGCATTCCCCGTCCGTCAAAACTCCCAGGGTGCATTGTTCCAAATGACGTTGCAAGGACGTCAGTGTTTTCAAAGTGAACGTAAATGGTGTCCAGCCCCATTCACGACGACTTACGCAAATGACGTAGAATATTTAAAATTATACGCGGGAACGTCGGCCATACTTAAAATTGAGTATGCCACCATACTCAGATACGCTGCGCCCATGCAATTGTATGTGGATCTGCCCCATATACTGTATTTATTGGCGCTGCCTCGGAGGGGACAGGGAGGGGGGACGAGTGCCGTTAGATTACATACAGGAGAATCTCCTGTTTACTCAGCGACATCTGTAATAGGAAGTCCCGTCTCTTGGGCTGCCATTGGATGACTCTTCTGTCTATCATAGGAGGCTGGACATTGTATTAAAGAGGCCTCTGTGTAAACAGGAGATTCTCCTGTATGTAGTCTGTTGGCGCTCCCCCCGCCCCCCTCCGAGGCTGAAGATGGCAATCGATCAGGCTGCACTGATGGCAATGGTGAGGCTGCAGATGGGCACTGATTAGTCTGCATTGATGGGAATTGACCCTTATTTTAATTCACAGTTCTTTATTTAAAATTGTATTTTTTTCCTGAAACTTCTCTCCTAGTGAAGGTGCGTGTTATAGACCGATAAATACGGTAGATACAAATAACACGCCCAAGCTCATCCTTAGTCCTGAGCGGCGCTCTGTGATTCGTTGGGGCCACAAAAGATATATGTATATATCCAAATAACACACCCAACCTCATCTCTTTACCACACACAGTTAGGCCTCGTACACACGACCGAGAAACTCGATGGGCGAAACACATCGAGTTCCTTGTGAAGCCGTCGAGAAACTCGACAAGCCAATTTTCTCCATTCCCGTCAAGGAAATGCTTTCTTTTTGGCTCGTCAAGTTTCTCGACAGTTTCCTCAATGAAAATGTACACACGACCGGTTTCCTCTGCAAAAAAATATCTCCTCGTGTGTACGAGGCCTAACAAAGGCCAGAGAATTCTTGTTGAGCAGTGTATTAGTGCTTGAACGAACACTCTTAGACCAAATTTTAATGGTTCAAAGAATGTCAGGCAAAATGGTCGGCCCTTATGCATGTTCACTTCATCAAATCTGGCCCTCTTTAAAAAAAGTTTGGACACCCCTGGATTAGATAAACATTGGCCTTTATCATTCAAGACATGCCAGCACATATATATTTTGCAAATACAAACTATTCATGTCTAGGGATGAGTTGAGTGATTTTGCCACAAAATTATAAATGTTGCCATCGATTGCAACCAAAACTCAATTTCACTCACTGAGAAGTTTAGGTTAAATTTTCTTGAGCATACCCTTTAAATAAAGTACAAGTTTTTTTTCTCAAGCACATTTCACCTAAGCAACAACGTCATTAAAAGGGGTTGTAATGGTTCAAATATTATAAAAAACAAAAAACAGACATGTCATACTTACCTCCACTGTGCAGCTCGTTTTGAACAGAGTGGCCCTGATCGTCCTCTTCTGGGGTCCCACGGTGGCTCTCGCGACTCCTCCCGCAAGAGCTAACCCCCTCTGGGAATCTCTCCAGAGGGGGTTAGCTCCCGTGCCATACAATCCTATAGCCGCCAATTGTATGACTTGGCCCCGCCCCCTGGTGGCCGCATCATTGGGTTTGATTGACAGCAGTGGGAGCCAATGGCTGTGCTGCTATCAATCTAACCAATGAATAACCGACAAGAGATGCGTAAAACAATGCGGGATCGCGCCCACGGAGATTCGGGGCTCAGGTAAGTAAAACAGGGGCTCGGCGGGGCGGTGACTGCAAGGTGTTTTTTCACCTTAATGCATAGGATGCATTAACCACTTAATGGTTAAGCCCTGGACCAGGTCACTTTTTGCGATTCGGCACTGCATCTCTTTAACTGACAATTGCGCGGTCGTGCGACGTGGCTTCCAAACAAAATTGACGTCCATTTTTCCCACAAAGAGAGCTTTCTTTTGGTGGTATTTGATCACCTCTGCGGTTTTTATTTGTTGCGCTATAAACAAAAATAGAGCGACAATTTTGAAAAAAAGCAATATTTTGTACTTTTTGCTATTATAAATATCCCCAATTTTTTGTTAAAAAAAGCAATTTTTTTCTCAGTTTATGCCGATATGTATTCTTCGACATACTTTTGGTAAAAAAAAATCACAATAAGCGTATATTGATTGGTTTGCCCAAAAGTTATAGCATCTACAAAATAGAAGATAGTTTTCATGGCATTTTTATTATTATTATTTTTTTGACATCGGACACTTTTGACACATTTTTATGACCATTGTCATTTTTACAACAATCAGTGCTATAAAAATGCACTGAATAACTGTGAAAATGACACTGGCAGGGAAGGGGTTAACCACTAGGTGGCACTGAAGGGGTTAAGTGTGACCTGAGGAGTGATTCTAACTTTTAGGGGGAGGAGCTACCAGTGACACGTCACTGATCACTGTTCCCGGTCACAGGGAATAGTAGATCAGTGGCATGTCACTAGACAGAACAGGTGAATGCCTTGTTTACAAAGGCATCCCCCTGTTCTGCCTTAGCCGACCGCAATCATGGGCTGCCTGGGAACATCCAGTTCCTGGGACTCACCATCACACTCACGAGGTGTGCGGCGGTCGCTATGTGGTTAAGGTGAAAAAACATGAAGCTTTACAACCACTTTAAATTTGATGCAATCACTCCACTCTTACTTAATTAAAATTTATATGTGAAAGAGATATATAGTTTGTGTTGGAATGTCTTGATTATTAAATTATAATAATTATCCACAACTATTATTTAACCACTTCCCGCCCGCCATATAGCAAAATGATGGACAGAAAGTAGTTCTGTTATCCTGACTGGGCGTCATATATCCAGCAGGATTAGCCATGATCGTGTGCATGTGTGGTGTGTCAATCTGACACACTGCATCTCAAATTGAGGTAAAGGCGCTGACAGATGCGAGTCGAGGAGAGCTGATCGACTGCTCTCCTGACAGAAGATTATCAGTGCAGCCCCCCCCCCAGGATGCCCACCCGTGTCCACCAGGGATGCCCGCCTATGGCCACCAGGAATGCCCACCCATTATCACCAGGGATGCCCATTCATGACCACCAGGTAAGTCCACTAGAGTCCACCAGGGATGCCAATCAGTGACCATTAGGGATGGCACTCTATGCCTATCAGTGCCATCTCTCAGTGCCCACCAGTGATGCCTATAAGTGCCCTCCAGTGCCACATATCAGTGCCACCTATGAGTGCTCATCAGTGCCCACCAGTGCTGCCTATGAGTGCCCTCCAGTGCCACCTATGAGTGCTCATCAGTGCCACCTATGAGTGCCCATCAGTGCCCATTAGTGCCACCTATCAGTGCCCATAAGTGCCACCTTTCAGTGCTCATCAGTGCTGCTTATCAGTGCTGCCTATCAAGGCCTTTAAGTGCTGCATATAAGTGCCTCATCATCAGCGCCACCTCATCAGTGTCTGTCAGTGCAGCCTCATCAGTGCTCATCAGTGACGTAGAAAATGTACTTTTTTATAAAGCTTTGTAACAGAAACAAACACAAACTTTTTTTTAGCGCAAATGATAAAAACCCTAGTGGTCATCAAATACCACCAAAACAAAGCTCAATGTGGGAAAAAATATATAAATATTTGTTTGGGTATAGTGTCGCATGACTACGCAATTGTCTTTCAAAATGTGATAGCGCTGAAAGCTGCAAATTGGTCTAGGCAGGAAGGTGTATAAGTGCCCTGTATTGAAGTGGTTAAAGAAGAGTTACATTGGTTCAGATTGGACCAATGTAACTATCCATATACCATATCCATATATCGATCCCCCTGTAAACTGGACAAGGTGGGGAGGTGGGTGGTGAATGTCACACGCTCCAACTCGTTCAGTCAGAACGTTGAAATATTCATGCATAAAATGCAGACTTCTCTGAAAGGTGCCGAGTAGCCAACCTTCTGTATTTAGCATGGCATGGGAAGCAAGTGGAGACCACTGGAGTAGCGATGTCTACTATACAGTGATTTCCAGATTCCAGGGGCATCGGCCAGATATGGTATATACAAAGTTACATCGGTCCAAGCTGAACTATTGTAAATTATATATAAAAGATCCATACCTGGAATTCTTTAAAGTGCAAGTCCCCCTAATCCCCCCTTTTTTTAAAGTGGAAGTCCAGGCTAGATCTAACTAAGCTTAAATGGCCAGATTCAGGTAGAAGTGCGGCGGCGTAACGTATCGTAGATACGTTACACCGCCGCAAGTTTTCATCGCAAGTGCCTGATTCACAAAGCACTTGCGATGAAAACTACATCGGCGGCCTCCGGCGTAAGCCCGCGTAATTTAAATGGGCGTGTGCCATTTAAATTAGGCGCGCTCCCGCGCCGGACCTACTGCGCATGCTCCGTTTCGTAACTCCCGCCGTGCTTTGCGCAAAGTGACGTCATTTTTTCGAACGGCGACCTGCGTAACGTAATTCTGTATTACCGGACGGCTTACGCAAACGACGTGAATTTTTAAATTTCGACGCGGGAACGACGTCCATACTTTATACAGCAATACGTTTGCTGTGTAAAGTTAAGGCACCAAAAACGACGACTAACTTTGCAACGGGAAACTAGACTAGCGGCGATGTAGCGAACACGAAAATCCGTTGTGGATCGCCGTAACTCCTAATTTGCATACCCGACGCTGGTTTACGACGCAAACTCCCCCCAGCGGCGGCCGCAGTACTGCATCCTAAGATCCGACAGTGTAAAACAATTACACCTGTCGGATCTTAGGGATATCTATGCGTAACTGATTCTATGAATCAGCCGCATAGATAGAAACAGGGATACGACGGAGTATCTGAGATACGCCGTCGTATCTCCGCTGTGAATCTGGCCCAAAATCTCTACTACTCCAGTCTAACTCCTATTCTAACTACCCCGTAGAGGGAAGACGAATATATTTACATATTTCTGGCTCCCAGTGGCCGATTTCAGGGGAGAGAAGGGACAGCCGACAACGGATGCTCCATTGTAAGCCTATGGGTGACATCACCACCTAGGCATTCCATTAATTATTGGCGCTCTCTCCTCTCCCCTGAAGCTGGCTGCTGGGAGTCAATCACATGACCGAACCAGAGTGTTCTGAGATCAGGTAAGTATACGTATTTTCTTTCTACATGGTAGTTAGTATAGGAGTTGCATTTTAATTTATACAATTTCCAACTCCATTTTTTTTTTTTTTTTTTTTTTTTCTTTTTTTTCACGTCAGACTCTGCTCACATATGGCCGAGAGGCTAGCTCACGGTTCGCCCGCCCTTAGCGTCTCTCTTGCGGCTTCGCATCATTCGTGGGTTTTTTCCTTTTCGTGTGTTTAAGTTCTTTTTTTTTTTTTTTTTTAAGCATTACAGATTTGACATTTTTAAGCTATTAATTGATCTTTTCCCGCTTAACAAATCTGACTATATTCCTTACTAGTATACCCTAATTTAATTCCCCCCCTTTTTTTTTTTTTTTTTTCCCCCCTTTCCCCCCCCCTCCCGGATCTGTGTGTCATTCAATCTTCTTTATGGTTTCTCAACTATCTGCTTCTGTCTTTCCCTGGACAAACTTTTCTGAGGATTTGAACACTTTCCATTTTTCCCAAACCACCCTGTATTTGTCCTCTTCTCCTGTCTCTCTGCTGGCAAGATACTCCATCTCTTCTATGTATTCCACCCTTTCTATCCACTCTTTAATTGATGGCCTCTTTGGGTGTAGCCAATTTTTTGGGATCAGAGCCTTAGCTGCATTTAACAAAACTGGTATCAGAGTTATTCCATATTGTTTTTTTGTTTTTTCAGTTCCGTGAAACAAACAGGGCAGCGGGCTGCATAGAATTGTCTCCCCTGTTATTTCTGAAATATATTTCAAAATTTCTTTCCAATATTCCTGCACTCTCGGGCAGTCCCACCATATATGTAGAGTTGTTCCTTTTTGTTTACAGTTTCTCCAGCATAGCTCTGAATTTCTTGGGTGAATCTTACTCATTCTTGATGGGGTCAGGTGCCATCGCACCATTAATTTGTAATTTGCTTCTATGGTGGTAATGTCCGCGGCATGATTATATACTGCACCTATCATTTGTGTTTTATCAATTTTTTTACCGATATCGTTTTCCCATTTTTCTAAAAAGGGCAGTGCTTCCTGAGTCTCAAGTTCTGTTAATATCCCATATGCCTTTGATATACCGTGTGTCAGGGGCTCATCCGTGCTGCATATTTTTTCTATTGGGTATAGTGTCTTATCTTCCCTAATTGGTTGTGGTAGTGAACTCACAAAGTGTTTTAACTGCAGATACTCCCATTCACTTATGCTTTGTTCCCCTTCCCCTATTTTTATCTCTTGTCTTAATTTAATTTTTCCCTGTGTTACAATATCTTTTAATTTTTCCTCCCCTAGGTGCTTTCCAAAACGTGTTCCATTGCCTGGTGGAAAAAAATTTGTGCCTGCTAGTGGGATTAATGGGGAGTTATACTCCCATTTTTCCCGTCTAAATATTGTGTCCCATATTCTAAATACGTTCCTAGTTATGTTATGTGTGTTCGTGCTCAATTCCCTCATTTTCGGTGGTATCCATACATTTCTATTTAATTGTGTCCTACTTAATATTTCTTCCATACGTACCCATTTTTTTTTTGTGTGTGCGTTTGTCCATTCTACCAGCCTGGCTAAGTTTACAGCAAAATAATATCTTTTTATATCGGGGAGCCCCAACCCCCCTCCTTTTTTTTTCATGCTCAGCAATGAGTAGCTTAATCTAGCCTTTTTACCTGCCCATATATATTTCAAAATTACTGTTTTAATTACTTTAAAGAAGCTTTGCGGTATTTTTATTGGGAGCATTTGAAGTTTGTATGTTATCTTCGGTAATATCATCATTTTAAACGCGTTAATCTTACCTATCCAGGAAATATGTTTTTTTGCCAGATTTTTCAAGTCTTGGTTAATGTCGTTGATTAGGGGGACAAAATTGGCCGAGTAGAGTTTTTCAACTGTAGGTGTAATTTTTATACCCAAGTACGTTATAGCTTCTTTTTCCCATGTAAATGGAAACTCTTTCTGTAGTTCTTCTGCTTCTTTTTTTTCTATCCCCAGATTCAAAATTACTGTTTTTATCGGGTTTATTTTAAAGTTTGAAAGTTCACCGTATCTTTTTATTTCCTTTATAACGTTAGGGAGAGAGACTCTAGGTTTGGTCAGATATAGGAGTATGTCGTCTGCATACGCCGCCACCTTGTGTTCTTCATCTCCCACTCTCACCCCTCCTATCCCCGGGTTTCCCCGGATTTTTGCTAACAACGGTTCCAAAGCTATTACATATAGGAGAGGCGAGAGCGGGCACCCCTGTCTGGTTCCGTTTTCCATGTTGAACACAGACGACACACTCCCATTGACCTTCACCCTTGCCGTCGGGTGGCTGTACAAGTTCTTTACCCATTTCATGAACCTTGGTCCCAAGCCTATATTTTGTAAAGTTTCCATCATAAACCCCCAGTCGACTCGGTCAAATGCTTTTTCGGCGTCTAAGGACATGAGTACGACTGGGGGTTTCTTTTTTGGATCTTGTTGTAACAGTAAGAGAGTCCTTATACTGTTATCTCTTCCTTCTCTACCTGCTACAAAGCCCGCCTGGTCTGGGTTTATTAATTGCGGCATTAAACTTTTTATCCTAGTTGCTAATATTTTCGCGTATACTTTCAGGTCTGCGTTTAACAATGCTATTGGTCGATAGCTGGAGCACAACGTTCCATCTTTTCCCGTTTTAGGGATAATAGAAATATTTGCCAATAGAGATTCTTTTCTTATTTCCTCTTCCTCTCCTATTTTGTTAAAATAGTTACACATCTCTGGGACCAAGAGT